>NC_056741.1:536920128-536992628 GCF_019279795.1 Protopterus annectens
CAAGGCCAACTTCATGCTACTCAAGTCAGAAATGACAAACATCATGACATTCATGCAGATGGGAGCTGAAAGTTCGACTGCTGAATCCTACACTAAGGCACTGTAAGAGTACATCCACTCGTGCATGAGTCGTGCCTTCCCAAATAGAACCAAGACGCTCTCCTCCAAAAAAAAGGAAGCCAATCTGGAGGGTCCCCTGCCATAAACAAACTATACAACAGAAGGAAGAAACTGTTGCAGAAAAGAGGAAAATCCCAGGATGCAAGCCTCAAAGCTAGTATGAAAATAAAATTGCCAAAGATTCCAAAAGACAATCTCAAGGCATTCTATAGTTATGTCAGAAATCTAAATGGCAATGCTCAGATCTGCTCTGAGCTACAACAGAAGGGTAGTAAATATACTGATCCCAAGGATATTGCCAATATCCTGGCAGATTGATTTAGTGACAACTTCACCCCCTCTCACCTCCCCAAGGGCCCATCTCAATACCAAGAATTGCCAAATTCCAGTAATCATGGCCACACAGGTAAAAAACGTATTCTCCAAAGCTAAGAATACAGCATCCATGGGACCAGATGACATCCCGAGCTGTGTACTACATGAACTACAAAATGAACTGGCACATCACCTAAGTGTCATGTTTAATCATAGCCTCACCTCAGGCTTTGTGCCCACTGAGTGACGCATAGCTACAGTTATCCCACTCCACAAGGGGGGATCCACATTGTATCCCGGGAACTACTGTCCCATCAGTCTGATGAGCCTGATCTGCAAGGGAATGGAACGCATTATCATGGAACTTATAAACAAAGACATTGGCAACCTTCAAACACTGGTCCCCACCCTGTTTGGGTTCGTGAAGGGCCGATCTTGTCTTCTGAACCTGACTGACTGACTTTGAATCAGTCTCCAGTGCTGTGGACAAGGGTAAGTTGGTCCACACAGCCTATCTGGACCTCACCAAGGCCTTTGACACCGTCCTCCACTCTGGAATCTTAAATAAACTTATTAAGCTGGGCATAAATCCCTATGTCACTCGATGGGTTGCCCACTGGCTTACCGACAGAACCCAGACTATAAAAGTAGCCAACTCCAAATCCAGCTCCAGACATTTGACAAGTGGAGTACCTCAGAGTTCAGTCCTGGGACCACTCTTGTTTGGCATCTACTTCCCTGAAGTACAGGCCAAGACTAAGGGACTCTGGCTAACAAGGTTCGCAGATGACTGCAAACTGGGAGCCATTATTGAATCCCCAAATTATGTGGATAGTCTGCAAAAGGGCCTTACAGAAACAGATGCTTGGTGTCAGAGCCATGGGCTCAAACTGAATGCCAAGAAATGTATAGTTATCCCCTTTGGGAAAAACCATGTACCCATGAATTACCCCATAGGTGGCAGTACACTAAACACCGAAAGTGTGATGAGAGACTTAGGGACACAGGTAGACAGTGGTCTCACCTTCGTTAACCACATTGCCACAACAGTCAGGAAATCCTTCTGTGTGGCACACCTCATCACTAAGGGCTTTTCATCCAGAAAAAAGGAGGTCATTGTCCCACTGTACGGATCCCTCATTAGACCTATTATAGAGTAAAATGCCCCATTTGGTATGTACCTCACAAGATATCTGCAACAGCTGGAAAAGCCGCAGAAATATCTCACTAAAAGAATCACAGGCCTAAAGCAGATGCCGTATGCTGACTGTCTAAAAAAAAACTCCAGCTATACTCTGTGGCATATCATCTACTTACAGGTGATCTCTGCTTAACATACAAGGCCATGTCAAACCCTGAGCTATTGGGCATGCTCCACTTAAAGAAATCCCAATCCCTCAGAGCTACACGCTCCAAGGATCTAAACCTTGTCATCACAATGAACAAAACATGCTGGAGGGATTGGTTCCTGACCCAGAGACTCCCCATACTCTAGAATAGACTGCCCATACATGTCAAGCAGAGGGCCTCCTTGGCCGTCTTCAAAAGGAACCTTGATGATTGGATGGTAGATAGGAAATTCGCCCCGAGGATCACGTCAGTCGCTCTGCTAGACAGGGGTCCAGGGAAGTAAATATTGTGGGAAGAAATATCCTGGGAATTGTTATGGCTAGGCTTGTATAGGCCCTAGGGCCGATAGCCTAGTACCAACCTATGAACCTATATCTGTATAGAGGTATGTACTTATACGTGTGTATTTGTATATATATATATATTTGCTAAAGTAACTGTTAAACTCTGAGAAGAATAGTAAAAATTAAAGAAAACACTTCTGAATAAAATAAAATAAAAACAGTTTGAAGAAGAAGAAATAAAATTGCAAAAAGCTGTAGTTTTTCTAGCGCTTTCATTCTTTCATCATGTGAAACTTCTTCAGAATACTATCAAAAGTTAAGAAATACACTGGTTTAAATGACACATCTAGGAACTGATTAACTTGTGTCAGCAAATAAAACAAGAAGTATTCAGTGTCGTAAAGTATGTAATAGTAGTGAAATCCAATAGGCATGTGGTAAAAACATTAAGAAAAAATACAAGTGGTCACGCATTCCACTGTAATGCACATTTTAAATTAAGCTTGTCATTGATACCAGGTGGAGACTGCCCCCAACAGAAGCTGCCAGTGTTTGTCTTTTACTTCGAGTAAACTATTGTAGTTATCCTTGAAAGGTTGCACTTGATCAATTACAAAAAACTGAAATTTTACAAAGTTAGGATGTGCGTATTTGTGTGTATATATAGATATATGTATATTATATATGTTTATGTATATACACGCACATATATATATAGATATATAAACGTAATCATATGTGTGTGTGTTTATGGTATGTAAATGTACATATATATATATATATATATATACATACACACACACACACACATATAAACATATATATATATATATATATATATATATATATATATATATATATATATATATGGTTCTACCTGACATAATCGAAACCCCAAAACACCGACAACGCAATCACCGAAACCACATAACCGACAGTGCAAAAACACATGCCCGACAACGAAATAACTGACGGTACACAAACACGAAACCTCATACACTGCACACACCACAATCACAACAATCAACAAACAAAACACATTCCCTGTCCAAAAACCACACACACAACACAAGCACACCAAAATCCCTACAAACCCACACTAAACCTCACATACACAACTATCTACAACCCTAACCCAAACCCTAACCCTAAGGTCCGTCACTATCGCATACTCAGCTAACCCGCGCCCTAACCCTAACCCTAACTCACTTAAACCGCCCCTAACCCAAACACTATCACTACCGCACACTTACCTGACCCGCTCCCTAACCCTAACTCACTTAACCCGCTCCTAACCCAAACACAATCACTACCGCACACTTACCTGACCCGCTCCCTAACCCTAACTCACTTAACCCGCCACTAACCCAAACACAATCACTACTACACACTTACCTAACCCGTGCACTGACCCTAACTCACTTAACCCACCCCTATCCCCACAGACCGTCAATATCCACACTTACCTTACTCGCACCCTAACGTCCGTCACTACCGCATACTTACACAGCCTTTTCCCATGTCGGCATCGGTGTTTTCATCCGTTGCGTCGGTCTTCTGAATTGTCGATCTTCTGGGGCTCGCGATTCGCTTGTCGGTGTTCTGGCGTGTCGACTAACTCAGGTAGAACCATATATATATATGTGTGTGTGTATATGTATATATATATATATATATATATATATATATATATATATATATATATATATATATATATATATATATATATATATATATATATATGTATATATATATATATATATATATAATTATCTATTTGTATGTGTAAATATATATATATATATATATATATATATATATATATATATATATATATACACACACTCACACACACACACACGCACGCACCGTGGATAGAAAGTGTACACACCCCTGTTAAAATGACATTTTTTGTGATATAAAAAAATTAGACCACAATAAATCATTTCAAAAGTTTTCCAACCTTTAATGTGACCTATAACCTGTACAATTCAGTTGAAAAACACACAAATGTGTTAAGGGAAAAAAATATAAAAAGTAAAAAATAAATGTACAATAAGCTGGTTGCATATGTGTGCACACCCTTCAACTAATACTTTGTTGAAGCACCGTTTGATTTAATTACAGCATTCAGTCTTCTTGGGTAAGAGTGTATCAGCATGGCACATCTGGACTTGGCAATATATGCCCACTCTTCTTTTTAAAAGCACTCCAAATTTCTCATATTGCGAGGGCATTACTTGTGGCACAGCCCTCTTTAGATCACCCCACAGATTTTCTATTGGATTTAGGTCTGGACTTTGGCTGGGCCATTTCAAAACTTTAATTTTCTTCTGGTGAATCTATTCTTTTGTTGATTTGGATGTATGCTTGGGTCATTGTCATGTTGAACGGTGAGGTTCCTCTTCATCTTCAGCTTTCTAGCAGATGCCTGAAGGTTTTAGTTCAAAAGTGACTGGTATTTGGAACTGTTCAAAATTCCCTCCAGCTTGACTAAAGCCCCAGTACCAGCTGAAGAAAAGCAACCCCAAAGCATGATACTGCCACCACCATGCTGTACCGTGGGGGAGGTGTTCTTTTGGTGATGTGAAGTGTTGTTTTATCTCCACATGTACCTTTTGGAATTGTGGCTAAAAAGTTAATCCTTGGGCTCATCAGACCATAACACATTTTTCCACATGCTTTTGGAAGACTTGATGTATTGTTTTGCAAATTGCAGCCGGGCATGGATGTTTTTCTGTGTAAGAAAAGGCTTCCGTCTTGCAACCTTGCCCTATAGTCCAGGCATATGGAGAATACAGGAAATTGTTGTCAAATGTCGTACACAACCAGTATTTTAGGGAAATTCCTGCAGCTCCTTCATTGCTGCTTGCTGTAGGTCTCTTAGCAGCCTCCCTGACCAGTTTTCATTTTGCTTTTCATCAATTTTGGAGTGACTTCCAGTTCTTTGCAGCATCACTGCTGTCTCATATTTTCTCCATTTTTTGATGGCTGTCTTCACTGTGTTCCATGGTATATCAAATGCTGTGGAAATTTTTTTGTACCCTTCCCCTGAGTGATACCTTTCAGCAATAGTATCCCTTTGATGCTTTGTAAGCTCTCTGTGAACCATGGCTTTTGCTGTAGTAGGCAACTTAGTAAATGTCAGGAAAATCCTTCTAGGACAGGTGAACTTTATTTGAGGTTAATCAGAGTCTCTTTAATTGATGGCAGGTGTGTACCCAAGAAGGCTGAATGCTGTAATTAAAGCAAAAGGTGCTTCAACAAAGTATTAGTTTAAGGGTGTGCACACTTATGCAACCGGCTTATTGTACGTTTTTTTATTTTTTATATTTTTTTCTCCTAACAGCTTTGTTTATTTTTCAATTGAATTGTACAGGTTATAGGTCACATTAAAGGTGGGAAAAGTTTTGACATGATTTATTGTAGTCTCATTTTTTATATCACAAAAACCTGACATTTTAGCAGGGTTGTGTACACTTTTTATAGCCACTGTATGTATGTATGTATGTATATACATGTAAGTATATGTACATAAACACATCCACGTGCATAGATAGTTTATATAGCTAGCTATAGAGAGAGAGATATGTATTTGCTATTTTGCATGTTTGCTTTTCTTGTTTATTGTTAGTTGTTTGCAGTTGTTCCAATTTTGATGCTTGTGCTGAGGCTGAAGTCTGTGGAAATTAGGGTATGCCTTTGGGAGACCAACCCCTGCAAAGGATGATTGCTTTTTTTTACTTATTTGCTTAGGGGAAGCTCACCACATTTCTTTCCATGAATGTTGTACTTGTTTCAGACTGAAAACTGTTCTCTTTTGTGCACCTTTGGTCCTCTTTTAGACAAAAGAAATGTTTAATTTTGGGACAGAGCTATCTGTTTTTATTCCAGCAGGCGAGCTGTCTACTAGTAGATTTAAGAAGTCATGTATGAGTAGGTTCTGTCTTAAAGTAAAATAAAGAAAAATGTTGTGTAAAGAATCCATTGGTCGACCTTCCCACCCTGCAATCCTAACTTCAGTGAAATAATGTTGCCCTCTCCGCTGTCTCCATCTGCCACATCTCATCCTGTTGAAACCTTATCTTGCCTGTTGTTAATAGCTGTGTCAATGCTGGATACTAGTTTTTACGAGTCAGCATATGCCAAGTCTTTTGGGCCAGCCACTATATAATGGTCACCTCTTTCCTATACTTACTTGATTTGAAGAAAATGAGAACTGCAACTGCAGGGAAAGCTGTTACTTTTACAGTACTCTGTGAAAGGCAAGCACAATTGCAGCAGGGCCCCTGATAATTTAGTGTGAGATGCAGATTTCCACCTCAAGGACACTTGCATAATTCATATAAACAAAATCAGTATGTAACAGAATGCAAAGCCTCCTCTCACTGGGGTTCTCCAGTTTGAGCAACACTTCATGAACCAGAAGGTGAAGAGACCACTTCACTAAAACAGTAAGTGAAAAACAAAACCTGTCCTTTTATTAACAGCTTTATTTTCATCAGTGTTATAATATGGATGAAAGTAGCTCTCATCTGTTGCTCCTCCATAGGATTTTTCCTTTGGAATAACTTACAACCTAATGAAGGAATACTTTGTGGTTGATGGAGATGAGGTTACTAGGATAATGGCCCTGGGGCCTGCACAAGCCTATCCAAGAGTTTATCCCCAAAAATGAAACCTCAGTCATCACCTGTCGCCCCTGGGACATATTTGTGGTTTCCCATTCACTTATTAAAGCTGTGTTTGAAGAGGGTCAACAAAATACTCTGTTTGACGTGTATGGGGAGTCTATTCCCGAGACAGGGCAGCCTCTGGGAGACAAACTTGTCTCTCCAGCACATTTTGTTAATGTCGCATATTAAATTTAGGTCTTTTGATCATGTAATGCACAAGGAGTTAGACTTATGGATAAGGGGCATCTTTAGTAGATCAGGGTCCGAGATTGCTTTCTAGGCGAGACACAGATCACCTCTGAGTAATTTGTATGATACCAAGTAGAATGATAGTGATTTGAGCCTGTCCACACAGGACAGGTGTTGGAGGTCATGGATTCTCTTTAGGAGGTATTTCTGTGGCCTTTCCAGATGGTGTAGGTCTTTGGAGAGGTACATACCAAACTGGGTGTTGTATTTAATTTTTGGCCTAATGAGGGAGAAGTAAAGAAAGGTAATAACCTCCTTTTTTCTGGATGCATTCCCTTTACTTATGAGATGAACAAAGTAAAACGCTTTTCTGATGACTGCCGCTACATGATCGTTGAATGTGAGATCATTGTCAACCTCTGTAGCCAGGTCTGTCACCACAGGTTGTGTGCTTCGGGGATTGCTGTTGATGTGGTAATTAGTAGGGACCATGTTTTTGCCGAATGATATGAAAATACATTTTTTTTGCATTTAATTTAAGGCCACAACTTTGGCAGCAGTCATTTGTTTCTGTGAGACCCTCCTGCAGTATGTTAACATCATTTAGAGAGTCGGTGACAACACCCAACTTACAGTCATCTACAAACTTGGTCAACCACAGGCTTTTTGTCTTTGCATGGACCTCTGAGAGTAGATGCCAAACAGTAGGGGTCCCAGGACAGATGCGTGGGAACACCACTAGTGACAGGTCTACTGCTGAAGGTGGAGGTGCCTGTTTTGACCTTCTGGGTCCGATCGGTGACCCATATGGCCCACCCACCTGATAAGATAGGGATTTACGCCAAGATGTCTTTGCTTTCAATGACGCCCAAGTGGTGGATTGTGTCAAAGGCTTTGGCCAAGTCAAGGTAAGCTGCATGTGCTGACTTTCCCTCATCCAGGGCCTTGGTGACAGTCTCAAAGAAGTCATCCAGGTTCAACAGGTGAGATCTGCTCTGGACGAATCCGAACTGGGTGGGGTCAAGTGCTTGGAGATTGCTTATGTCTTTCTTTATGAAATCCATAATAATATGCTCCGTGGCTTTAACAGATCAGACTTGTCAAGCTAATGGGGCAGTAGTTTCCAAGGTCAGTAGTGGCACTACCTTTCTGCAAGGGGATGACAATGGAAGTTCTCCACTCTGCTGGAATGAAGCCTGTACTTACGCTGTGGTTGAATAGGGTGCTCAATGGCAAAGCTAATTCTTGCTGGAGATGGTGCAGAATACATCCTGGGATACTTTCACACACAGTGGAAGTTGTGTTCTTTGCCTTGGATAGGGCCTTTAACACTTGGTCTACAGAGAAGTGAGGTGTGGGACTAGTATTGGGGATGTCGAATGGTCCTTTGGGAGGATAGGAGGTGAAGTTTGCACTGAACCTGTCTGCTAGCAGGTTGGCTAAGTCAACAGGATCAGTGTAAGTGGTGGTACCATTAAGTACTATTTTGTAACAAACCTGGGCTTTGCCATGGTGGTTCCTGACATAACTGAAGAAGGCTTTGTGGTTTCCCTTTGTTTCAGAGGCTGGTTTCAATTCATAATTGGCTTTGGAGGTTTTCACTAGTGATCTTTGTTGCTTGTTGAGGCTGAATAGGGAGTTTTTCCAGTTTGGAAAATGTTCCCTTTTACCCTTGGACAACAGTTTCTTCCTTTTGTTATAAAGCCTGTTAATAAAAGATGTCCACCAGACAGGTTTGTGTTTCCTTGAGGAGCAGATTTTAGTTCTGTTGGGTATGGCTGAGTCTATGCAGTTGTATAGGTGCTTGTATACTGCACTGGCATACTGTTCAGCATAGTTGTCTGCATCCTCTGAGGGGGCGGTTTTGTGAAGCTATTGATACCTTCCCTTAGGAGGTTGTAGTCAGCTTTTGAGAAGTTTTGTAGCCTGGTTACGGCGAGGGGGTGGGGTGGGGGAATGATGGGTGGGGGAACAACTTTGGGTGGGATAGAAAGTATGAATGAGCCAGACCGATGATCTGATCTCACCAGAGAAGAACATATGATGGGAGTGGTGCAGTGGTTGCCCATGTTGGTGAAAACCGTGTCCAAAATGCTATCTCCCCTTGTGGGGGATGAGACGAGCTGGTCTAGTGCATTAGAACTGACGAAGTCAATGAATTGTTGGGTGAGTGCATTAGTGCAGAAATAGTTCATCCAGTCTGTGGTGGGGTAGTTGAAATCACCAAGGATCAGGGTGTTAGGGGGTACCCTGATGCAGTCATGTAGGTCCAGGTAGGAGGAGTCAATGTCCTGTGTCATGGAGGGGGGGGGGGTCTGTAGCTGGCTGTAACTTGGATGGTGTCTTGCCAACTGTCAGTTGCACCTGTAGTAATCCCAGTGTGTAATGGTGGCAAACCAGTCTGGAGGTGTGCCTGTCCTTAATGAAGATAGAGACTCCACCACCCTTAGTCCCGAGCTCATTTTTGGGTCAGAATGTGTGGAATGAGGTATAGGCTAGAAAGGTAGGGGTGCTGTCTGCAGCCCTAAACCAAGTTTCTGTGACCGCATAGATGTCAGCTTTTTCCATTGCGAGGCAAGCCTCCAGTGAATGTATTTTCAGGTTAAGGCTCCTAGCATTAAGCACCATGACCTTCAGTTTGCTTTTTGACAGATCTATTATGTTGGAAGATTTGTCTTTGAGACATAGCCTAAAAAAGGCACAATGGAGGAGGCAAGAGCCTTGGCCAGGATCCAGAATCCCCGGGGTGACAGGTGGAGGCCATCTCTGGCAGAGCATCGAGGCCTGTCAGCCTTGTCATTGCAGGAAGACAGATACTGGATCCCCTTCGAAAGACACCAGAAACTAAGCCAGTTGTTGACGTCAATTATTTTTTGTTGGCATTGTGGTATAATTTTTGGTGAAGGTAGGATGCTGCGTAAGGTTAGGGTCATGCCTGCATGGGACATGTACTCTGTCATGGTCTCTTTTCCTGACCCTGTACTTGAAAAAAGATAATGGTCAGAGATTACCTCACAGCCATGGAGTAACTCGGGACCCTGGGTTACATGGCCTCTTGCATCCTCATGATTCCCCTAGCCACACTGCACATGAGGAATCTTCAGTGGTACCTCAAGAATGTGTGGTGCCAACATTCTCAGCCTCTCACAGCCAAACTGAAACTGATCTCTTGCCTCAGGAAGGAGTTTGCTTGGTGGACCCAGGCATGTTTTCTCAGTCCAGATCTCCCCTTCAGAGTCATCCTTCAGGAACAAACTCTGACAATGGATGCATCAGAAATAGCCTGGGGACACGACTTCTGCCACCTTCAGACTCAAGGCAAATGGGACTGACTTCAAGGTCACATTCAAAGACATAAATCTAAAATAACTTATGGCAGTCAAAAAAGGCCTGGATAGCCTTTCAAAAGGAATGAAAGTCCACAGTTCTAGTAGTGAAGATGGGCAGTACATGGTTATATGGTACATAAACAGGGGGACCCACTCTTACTCGCTTTGCTGCCTAGCAATGGATGTTTGGGAAACAGCACACTCCCCAGGGTTAGACCTCATGACACAATACCGGCCAGGTGTACACAGCCAACTAGCAGATCTCCTCAGTAAAATCCTGTCAGACCTCCATGAGTGGCAACTGCATTGGGAAGTATTTCTTAGCATAGCCAAATAAGGTGTGCCATTGATAGACCATTTTGCCACCAAAGCAAATGAAAATGCTCACTTAAAAAGGTTTTGCTCCAGGGACAAAATGAAGTCATCCTGGAAGACAGATGCTTTTTCTTTCACTTGGACAGGTCTTTTCCTTTATGACTTTCCTCCAATACCACTGCTACCCAGGGTATTGCAAAAGATAAGAGAAGAGAGGCCAAGAGTAATATGAAGAGCCACAATCTGGCATAGGCAGTACAACTTTCTTGTGTTGCTCAGCCTAATCAGCATGGAACCATGGCAGCTGCCACAGAGAATGGAGCTGTTAATATAGGACAAGGGCAAGATTATATACCCCGAACTGTGAACACTTGAATTGTCAGCATGCATTATAACTTGGTTTCATGGAAGGAACCTTCTCTTTACAAGTAGGTCCTGGATATTCTAAAAGAGGCCAGGAGACCTAGCATAAAGAAGTCTTAGTCCGCCAAATGGAAGAAATTCCCCCTTTGATGCAGACAAAAAACACAAAACCCTTGTTTGGCCTAGATTCCTTTCATTCTGTCTTATTTGGCCAGCGTTTTTATCAAAGGTCTCTCTTATTCCTCCATAAAAAATCCATGCTTCAGTTATTTCAGCCTCCCTGCCTTCTCAGCCTCCTCTCTTTTCTCACCCCCTCATGAAACAGTTTCTGAGAGGAGTTGTTCACATTAGGCCTCCCAGAAAGCCTCCAGTTCTACCCTGGGACCTCAACTTTGTGTTGGAGAAACTTACCCTTTCACCCCTCAAACCAGCTGCTTCCACTGAGTTAAAATTTCTAACCCTGAAGATTGCCCTCTTAATAGCTATCACCTCATCCAGAAGAGGTTCTGAGCTTCAGGCCCTCATTTGTGTGGAACCATTCATCGTCTTCCACCCAGACAGAGTGTTACTCAGAATGAACCCTCCCTTTATGTCCAAGGTGGTTACAGAGACCTCACTAAATCAATCCATACATATGCCTATTTCTTCCCCAACCCCCAAAACAAGGGAGAAAGGATCCTTCATTCTTTGGATGTACTTCAGCAACTGCATTAGTACTTAGAACCAGTAGTATCAGGATATCAAACCAACTGTCTGTGGCCTTTACCAGTAACTCTCAGGGGAAAATGGTATCTAAGCAAGCCATCTTCAAGTGGATCTCCCACTTTATCTCCTTCTGTTACAGCCATTATGGTAAGAACTCCCCTGATGCTGTGAGGGCACGTTCCACCAGGGCTACTGCTACCTCTTCTGCATTTCTTAAAGGGGTACCCATAAAGGACATTTTGGAGGTAGCAGCTTGGTCTTCAGTGCATACCTTTACCAAAAAATGCCATTCTGTCTTCTCAAAGTCTGGAGCAAGATTTGTCACTGCCATCTTGCAGTGCATCATTGCCTCTCCTTAATATTCCATCCTCCATTCCTTTCAGCTTTGGAAATCATCCCTCAAGTTAGGATTGTAACAGTGAAACATGAAGAACATAGTACAGTTGTATATACTTACCATAAATCTAGATATTTAAGTGTATTTACTGTTTCAGTATTGTTTCCTTCCCTATTTCTCTCTTGTCCTACAATGTAGGCTAAGGCATTCTCTTTCTCAGTCAGAATATTCACCTGGACTCCCAAAAAATCTTGCTAGTGACTCCCTTTTGGCCAAGACAGCACTGGTTGCCTCTCTTAATGCAGCTAGCCAGGGGTAATCAACACAAGTTACCTCGCTGGTTGGACCTCCTCACATAGTGCAAGGGGTCACTCATCCATCCTCACTTGTCCACTTTTCAATTGACACTGTGTGTGATAGGGTTTTGATCCCTTTCAGGCACCTCTTTTCTGAGAATGTGCTCGGGGCTTTACAGGAGGCAAGAAAATCCACAACCGGAAAGTCTTGCATGTCCACATGGAAAATATTTTCTGTCTGGTGCAATGCTGATAGCCAGGACCCTTTTTCAGGGGAGGTTCCTGTGGTTCTCTCCTACTTGTGTATGTTGCTCCAGACTGGCTTAGCCTATTTTTCTGTAAGGGCCCATTTGTTAGTTATTTCTGCTTGTCTGCCCTTGAATCATCCTTTGGATTCTTGTTTTGAGGTCAAAGAGTTTCTTAAAGGCATCCTGCATCTTAGGCCCCCAAGGAGGTCTATTCTTCCTCCTTGGGACCTTTAAAAATTGACCCAGGCTCCTTTTGAGGCAACAGTGTCAGCTTCCCTGCAACACTATACTTGGAAAACTGTTTTGTTGTTGTTACTTCTAATCAGAGGGTTTCAGGGCTTCAAGCCCTTATGTCCAGTCCTTGTTTTTTTTTTTTCACAGAGACAGGGTGTCTTGAAACTAATCCTTCTTTTATGCCTAAGGTTGTTAACGAGTTGTCCTTAAATCAGGCAGTACAACTCCCTTTCTTTTCTCCTTCTCCTCAGTCTGATGGTGAGACAGTCTTACATACATTGGATTTGCACTGACAGCTCAGTTATTATCTGGATAAGACTTAACACAATTTACAAGACTGACCAGTTATTTTTTTGTTTCTTTTCATCCCAGGACTTTGGGTTTGACTGTTTCTAAGCAAACCATCTCTTCCTGCATATCTAAGGTCATTTCCTTTTTTATTTATTTTATTTTATTTATTTTACATTTGTTAACCGGGCTAGTCTAACTGGATATATTTCCATTTTCAGCAGAGGCCCGGGGAGAAAAGCTCCACATATAGACAAAAGAGGTATAACATGAGCAAAAAAATAACAGATTACACTCTGGTAGGACGTTGACAATGAACATAATTACCAAAAGAATAGGACTTTAAATTCCTAGACAATGTAAATAGCAACATGTTAGGGCTTATTACATCTTTTAAAACCAAGAAGAGAAAAGTGCAAGACCAAGGAAAAAGAAACAACGATAGATAGAGAGAGCAGATTTATAAAAGATATATAGTTTCTGGAAAAGAGTCATAGCCATATAGAGGAAAGATATAGGGGAGAGGTCCATATATGGTAGAGGAAGAGAGCTAAGGGAGAAAGCAGGAGGCACAAAAGAATAGGGAGAGAAAAAAAGAGGGTTAACTAAGGAAATTAACTTTCTAATCAGGATTAGAGCAGGGGCACATCCAGTGGCTTTTAAGGTAGATTCTAAGTTTTGTTTAAAAAGAACAGTAGATGCAATGGAAGTAAGTTCGGTAGGAAGTTGATTCCAGTGTTTACCAATGGAATTTGAGAAGAGGGAATCACCAGCTAGGTTATTAGATTTGGTTAAGGTGACTAGCAGTTTATTTGATGAGCGGAGTGAGTTCAGATTAGAATAAGGGGTTAAGAGGTTAGAAAGTACAGGTGTGTTATGAGGTTGGTAGAAAGCTCTTTGGACAACGTGAGTTGGGAAAGAAGCAGCATGTTTGTCAGTTCAAGCCAGTTAAGTTGCTGCAGATTCAGACAGTGGTGAGTTCTGAAAGGCTTACCAGTAACAAATCTAGCTATATTATTGTAAGTGGTAGACAGTTTGGAGAGATTGTTTTCTTGAGGTTAGTATAGATTGGTGAGGCATAGAGAAGAGTGGAAATAAGGTGAGAGTGAGCAAGAGTAACTTTGGCTGGGAGGTTAAGAAAGTTTTAATTCTATAGAGAGCCAAGTTTCCTGTTTACAGATTTAATGGTATTGTTGATATGACAGTCAAAGGAAAGATTGTTGTCGATCGTGACTCCTAGCAGTTTAGTAGTAGAGTCAGGAGATATAAGGGTTCCATTATTAGATAAGATAGTGAATTCTAATGTAGGGGATCTGGTAGTAGGCCTAAAAGTAAGAGTTTGGTTTTTTGCGTTTAGGAGGAGGCAACTTTTAAGAACCAAGTTTCAACTTTGGAAAATACAGTTTGAGTATTAGTTTGAAGTTCAGAAATGGATTTAGCAGAGCAAATTAGTGTGGAGTCATCAGCGTATTGTATGCATGTAGCTTGGGGAATAGCTACTTGTAAGTCATTTATAAAGAGGGAGAAAAGAAGGGGTCCGAGAATAGAGCCTTGGGGTACCCCAAGTGAAATTGGGAGAAGAGATGAGAGTTTGTTATCCCAGAGGACGGCCTGTTTCCTGTTAGTGAGATAGGATCTAAACCAGTGGACAACCTTAGATTCTAAGGATAGAGATTTGAGAATATTTAAGAGGAGAGAGTGGTTGACCATGTCAAAGGCTTTGGACAGGTCAATAAAAAGAGCTGAAGACAGGATGTTATTATTGCGATTCTTGTTAATAAAGTCTGTAAAGGAGAGGAGAGCGGTAGTTGTGCTATGAAAAGGCCTAAAGCCATGTTGACAGTTAGAGAGAATGTTATTTGTTATTAAGTGGTTCATTAACTGATGGTGCACACATTTTTCCATGATTTTTGCAAGTGGGGACAAGAGAGCTATGGGCCTGTAATTAGAATATTCATAGGAGTTACCTCCTTTATGTAAGGGTATGATGTGAGAGATTTTCCATATGTCAGGTATGGTTGCTTCATTTACAGTTCTTTTGTTGTTCTTTTCATGGCAAATGTCATTCTACTTATGTTAGAGCTCTTTCCACTAGGGTTGTTGCCTCTTCTGGTGTTTCTTTAAAGATTTGGACACCAATTCCATCCGTGAAGCTGCTACTTGGTCGTTAGTGCATACCTTTACTAAACATTATAAATTAGATATGATTTCTAGGGTTGTCCTGCATGGGTTTGTTGGGGGTTCTTTCCAGCCTTCCATCTCCCACTCCTTTTCTTGAGCTTTTGTACTCTCCCTGTGGTGACGTATACTGCAACAGTGATATAGAAGGATATAGTACAGATGTGTAAATTCTTACCTTAACAGTAGATGTCTTTCTCTTTACTGTTGCAGTATTTGCTCCCCCCTCCATCCCCCTTTTATCGTTTGGGTTTTGATTTGGTTATGCTCCTGACTGAGGGTCCTCCCTTTTTCCAAGTTCATTTTCTCCCTTTAGATGTGCATAGACCTCTTTTTGTCCTATGGGATCTGTTCTCTACTGGGGCAATTCATTTCTGGGTAAGTGCGCCCGTGTGTCCTCTGTGGGGGGAGTATACAGTTGACATATGGCACATACAAGATCTAAAGGCTTTGGTATACTAGCTGAATGTTGGACTGTTCTTAGCAAGAGATCCCTAAGGTGAAGAATACTACAACAGAGAAGAGAAGGACATCTACTGTTATGGTAAGATTTTTCACAACTTTTTTTTTCATTGACCCATCAAAGGGACAGGGAGAAAGTCAAGCATTCTGCACATATTGAGTAACATTGCTTAATGCTAGTATTCAAGTTGTGGGGGTGGACAAAGGTTTAGTCCTGCTCATGTAGGCAGGTTAGTCTGCAAATGCCTATAAGCCCCAGTTCCTGCATTTATTGATTGGCATATTTTTATGATTTTGTGTGCCTCTATGCCAGTGGGGAAGATCTGTCCTTAACTGAATTTACTGTAGGATTTAAGTCCCCCAGTAGCAAGTGGGAGGACTTTTACTTAAATAGACTCAGAACTGAATGTATGCTTTCTCTCCATTTCTTCTTTCTAGCAAGGCAAGACAAAGTCATTCCAGTTCTGACGGCTCTTTCTTGGCCATAATAGTCATGGCATTCTGTATTCATGAGCCCAATCACTCACCCACAGTAGTTGTTACCTCTGGAAATACTGTCACACCAACACTGCAGAGCTTTCCATTCCAGTCTCTTAGCTTTGTATCTGTCAGCCAGGAAAATGGAATCTGGATTATTAGTTGGTACTCCTTCTTTAGTAACACATATCTTGAAAGTTAAGAGACATAGTACAAGAAAATGCTATATTCAAAACTGAGAGATTTGTTTTTAAACTGTAAGGTGTAGATCCCTTACATTGCCATTTTCCAGGTTTATTGGACTATCTAAATTATTGGAGTCTGATTTGGATTGCTCTTGTGCTAATTGTTAAATAACAGCAATACCGGCTTGTTTACTAACTTTTCCTCAAGAGTTCATTATACCCTTTTTATAGTCTTTCTTAAAGGAGTGATAGTTCTCCTTAGTGGTTTGGAATTTATAATGAGGAGAATAGCTTTACAGTAAACTCTCAGTTAACTCAAGCAGCCAGCACTTTCAAGCAACCAGCAAAAAATAATTGGAGAAATACAGTGCAATTTTCATGTTTTGCACTTTGTTTTCCCCTGCAGAAACTTACCTTATTTTTTTTAAAGTTTTAGAGTTTTAAAAAGGAAGATAGGAATAAATTTCCTCTCTCCCCAACCTGAGAAGAAGTCATACCAAACAAATCATATAGGGTACAGTATTAGTCAGACCTATTTTTAATAGTAACTCTCAAGCAACCAGAAACTACAGTTATCCGGCATCTACCAATCCCCATGTGTGCCGGTTAACTGAGAGTTTACTGTACTTTCTTTTGAGCCTGCCAGCAGTAAGGTTTAAAGTGTCTTTCTTAGAGGGCACTGTTCCCAGTAGCGATTACATCTAGCGTAAAAAATTAATTTAAAGCCCTGATATACACACCATTTTACTTTGTTTTTTCCATAACAAAAAAGTGTTGCATAAGACTAATGCATCTTTTCTGCCAAAGGCAGTATCAGCTGTCTTAACTGCTGGTCTTTGCAGGCTATCAAAATGATGGCAGACTTTTTTATATCTGATTGATATACACAACTAACTTGGATACTGTGCTAAGAGAACCAAAGAAGTTAAGAGAGTGCTCAAGCAGTTGTATCATTCAAGAAAAGGAAAGAAGGTTTACCTTTTTTTACCTTTACCAGTTAGAAAATAGACAGTGACTAAATGGTTTAATCATTGCACTGTTTTTTGTTCTAACAGGTACCATAAAACTTTACAGACACAGCAAGAATGTACATGACTGTGTCTCTGCAAAATATATTTAGAAGTATGAAGTGGTGAAAACCGTTTGGGGGGTCCTCATTTAGGCAGTAATGAGGGTGCTTTGTGCTCTTGCAGCTATCGCAGCAGTGACAGCATTTTGGCTAGCTTAAGGGTGGGGTGGGGTGGTGCACTTGTGGTAGATGGAATTCTAACAGGGATTACCACAGCCATTGTGTTTTTGTGTGGGACCAGACCACCACATCAAGACTTTGTAGTTTGACAGGGCTTCGCTTCCAAGGCAATTCAAAGTGGGCAACATTTCCTGCAACACTACTTAGATAAGAGATTTTGAGGCCTTTGTCTGGTCCATGAAGACATCTGTGGGGGTCATACGTGTTCTGCAACATGCTCTTTAAGGAAAGGAGAATTAAGGAGAAGGCAGAGAGGGATGTGGAAGATGAAAATCAGGTGTCTTTGACATCCCCAGTTGGTCGAGAATACCAGTTCCAGTGATGATATCCCTTAGGAAGCAGTCATGGTGACAGATTCCAGCATATTCTACCAGACCAATATACAGGATTTAGCTTCCATGGATGCCCAAGCGAATAGCACATGTGGCTGAAGCCTAGTTTCCGGAGTATGAAAGGGAGGGTGTTCAGGGCTCAGATATCAGGTGAGTCTGCTTTCTCTGTCATCCCCTAGGTTGCCCCATGAGAGTAATTCTGGATCAAAGTTTCCTCAAAGCCCTGCAGAGCATGTAGCCAGAACTTGAACCTTCTGTGTCTGGTGCTCCTATAATATGAGGAAGAAGAAGAAGCAATACTCACCTATGTAGGTGAAGGTGGATCACTCTTCTTAAATTTCTTGATCCTCAGGTTATGACATTGACACACTGGATATTTCCATTGAGTCACCTACAGAGGAAATCTCATTTGGGTTGACTTCATATGGGATGGGAGAGGCATCTCAGGCATAGAAAACTATTTTGGTTTCTTTGTCCTGACTGCCATTAAACACATGGCTGTGGAGGCTGCCTTCTTAACATCCTTCCAAGAACCAGATTGTTATTGTCCTGCTTCTGAATAAAAAAGAAGAAAACTGGCAAGTTCTACAGAACTCAAGACTCCTGTAAGTACTTCGACAGGACTCCCTTGCTAAATCAGCTGTGAGTAATTCTACAGGACTCCCTTGTCAGATCAGCTATGGTGTCCATGGATCCAGAAAAAAGTCTAAATTGTTTTCTGCACTAAGTGATCGCCCAAATGACATAGAAAACAGAGTGCTTGATAAATTTGTGACAAAGGCGTATACAGCTGCCACCCTGGTCTGCAGGACAATAAACTTTCAGACTCGTATGACCATGTTCCAGACAGCTGTCATGGACCAGCTAGGAGTAAAACTGGGGAGGTCTTAGATGCTGACCTTAGCCAAAACTCTTGAAACTCACCTAGACATCTAATCAAGTTACAAAACATTTATTAAATGTTGATGATATGCTATGGATGCAGCATCCAAGGCAACAGGCCTAGGTTCTCTGTTTGGTCACATGCTTGGATGAAGCTACAGTCTCTGCCAGAGGATGTCAAGGTGCAGCTCCTAAATGCCCCTGAGCTAAGGAGCTGCTGTTTGAGAACCCTGCCAGTGAATTATTTTTAAGAAAATGTAGAAAAGGGAAAAAAATCATGTGGGGTACTAAACAACTTGTTCATCCCCCTGTTGCAACTGTGTGGTAGTAATTACTCATAAAACCAAAGCCCTATTGTCACTGCATAGCTAAGGCTAAGACAGTGAATGAAAAAAGGACAAATTCAAAAAGAAATGGCTGGGAGAATGCTTACATTGCATACTATTTTACTCCTCCTGCTTCTGAAAGTCCTAACTGTAACCCAGATCTTAAGGATGCCTGCATTCCAATCTACAGGCACTTTATCAGATTTGACGCATGGAGTTCCCACTTTGATGTTCATCGTGTTTCACTGTTGAAGTCATTACAATTGGGGTATCCTGCTGGCAGGCTACCCGTAGTCGGCCCGAGTTCCAAAGTCTAGGTCCAGCGTCGGTTGCTGTCGCCTCTTCCCTGATGTCAGTGCGCCAAGGGTATAAAAGATGCAGCCGATACCATTTTCTTCAGTCTTTCTTGCAGCGCGGTGCCCAAAGCAAAAGCAGTTCGCAAGTGCCGGTTGGCTGACTCCTGAGATTTTCAAATTCGAATTTCAGATCCGAAGTTTTCATTAAAGCTAAGTACCCCATTGGGGAAACTTTTTTCTTGCTCCAGACCGATGTCAGAAAAAGTTAATAATTGTATTTCTTGTGGGAAGCAAATACCTCATAAGGATTTTCATTCTTACTGTATTTCTTGCCAAGGCCCTGACCACAACGTTGCTAGTTGTCGGTTTTGTGCTAGACTTAACCAACACACTATTAAGCGTCGGTACGATTTTGCATTTCATTACTTTGGCAAAATATTCAATTGTATAATGCCGTCGGAAATGCCAACTACCGGAGTTTATAAAAAGCGCAAAGAAAAAGAAAAGGACAGGCATCCGAGGTCCAAAACCGACGACTAGGCTTCTATTAGGCCTGTCGCCAGTTCTCAGTGAGGTGCTTTTGCAGCCCCTGACGCCCGCTACCTCAGAGCCACAGGCCGCTTCCGACTCCCACATGAAGCCAACTAGGCCACTGGAAACTCAAGGTATTGGACACTCTGAAACTATTCCCTCAGATGGGTCCGGAGCCACTGAGCGGGCATCGGCTTCTGAGGGTGTTTTCAGACCTACACAGTTATATGTAAAACCAACTTCAGCTTCAAAGGCAAAGACTAAAGCGGCTCTAAAGACAAAGAAACAAGTACAGCATTCTCCTGGACAGGCCTCCATTCCTAAAAAACAGATGCTTAAAATGGCTGAAGACCTAATTACTTTGATCAGGGGTTCCCATCCCCCTCCTGATAAGAGGCCTAGGCAAGAGATAGAATATGAATCTTCAGATCAGGTTTCCATTACCTCTGATTCCTCTTCTGAACAGGAATATTCCCTTCCTCCCTATGAGGATTCTGATGCTGAAGAATCTATCCCTTCAGCCTCTCCTCCTGAGTATTATTCTTTTGGGGAGACCCTGCATACTATGAGAGAGCATTTCCACTGGGAGAGCCAATATTACTCAGAATCCAAGAAAAGGCTCAGAGACTTCCTTTTATTGCCCCAGCACAGGCCTCTTGCTATTCCTCCTGTTTTAGACATTGTAGATGATATATTTTCAGATTCCGGTCTGTCTCCTGACTCTTTACCACCAGCTCCTGTTAAGCCAGACAGATACTACAGGGTTCCTGATTCACATAAATTTCTTTACAAAAACCCTGCTGCTGACCCAGAAACTATTTCTCAGGGTCCCAAGGGGGTCAAGGCTTCCACTGCAAAAAACCCTATCCCCTCTGACAGGGATTCAAGGGCCCTGGACAGATGGGGGAAAAAGATTTATACTTCTGCTACCTTGGCTGTAAGAGTTTAAATTGTCAGTTTCATATGCTTAAATATCCGCAATATCTTATGTCACTGCTTAAACAGAAAATGTTGGCAAATTCAGAATGTGCAGAAAACAAAGAAATGCAGGATTTATTGCATGCAGCTGAACAAGTGGGAAAGCATACTTTGCAGTGTGGTTTTGATTCTCTAGAGGCTTCATGCAGGGCCGCAGTCACAGGTTCTGTCATTAAGAGGCATGCTTGGTTAAAAGAACAGAATCTGCCCGATCATGTTAAAGCAAAACTATTAGATGCTCCATTATGATACATTGTTTGGTGTGAAAGCAGAAGAAGTGTTGAAGAAAATGGAGGACAAAGCTAAATCTATGCAAACAGTGAAGGATTTCTTACAGGTACAGCCTCCCAGATTTAGCAGGAACTGGCCTACAAAGAATTGGTTCTTTCCAGTGTCAGACGGGCCACAAAGAGGCAGATCACAGCCCCAAGGCTCATACAGGCCTAAACAATGGGGTGCTTCTACCTCCAAAAGTGGAGAGGAAAAATCACAGCCATACAGGAAACAGTCTCAATGGCTTTCCCCTGCCAGCACCAAGCACTTATCTGGCAGCCCCTTTGGGGGAAAAACTAGCACTTTTTTCACAAAATTGGCACATGATCACCCAGGACAAATGGGTCTTAAATATCGTATCTCAAGGCTACAGGTTCCACTTTCACACCCTGCCAAGGCCAAATGGTATGCCAGACCTGCCATGCAATCAATGGGTAGAGGCACAAAAACAAGTTTCATCTCTCATGGACATGAGAGCCATTCGGCAAGTACCACAGCAAGAGCAGGGACAAGGATTTTACTCAAGGCTATTCTTGGTGCCCAGAAAGGACAAAGCCTGGAGACCAATACTGGACCTGTCTATCCTAAACACATACCTGGATATTCCAAAATTCAGAATGTTAACTCTGCAGCAGCTTCTGCCCATGCCGGGCAAGAAAGCTTGGCTTGTGACTTTGGACTTAAAAGAGGCATACCTGCATGTCCCAATCAGACAATCATGCAGAAGATACCTCAAGTTTATAGCTGGCTCAATGCACTACCAAGTCTCTGCACTGCCCTTTGGCTTATCTACTGCGCCCAGGGTCTTCACAAAATGCCTGGCACCAGTAATTGCATTTTGCAGACAAAGAGGAATACAAATATATCCTTACTTGGACGACTGCCTTCTTCAAGCAGAGAACAAGGACATCCTACTACAGCATCTGGCGTTTGTAAAAAGATTACTAACAGGTCTAGGGTACACAGTAAACGAAAATAAATCAAAACTCGTACCCTCTCAAGAGATAATATTCCTGGGTGCAAGCTTAAATACAACTGCCCAGATGGCTTATCTCATGCCAGACAAACGCAGACAACTGACTACTCATTTCAAAATGTTGGCAACAAAGACCCAGTTATCTGCAATTCTGCAGGCTTTGGGCTTCATGGCATCCTGCATACTGCTAATTCCATATGCAAGACTGCATATGAGGAAACTTCAGTGGTATCTAAAAAGTGTTTGGACTCAACATTGCCACAGCCTGGAAACAATAATTACCCTCATTCCCTGCCTGCAACAGGAGTTTCGATGGTGGGCAAAAGCCTGTCACTTCAACACGGGACAGCCACTCACCTTACCCACAGCCAGGCAGACACTGATAACAGATACATCAGGTTATGCCTGGGTGGCCCATATGGCAGGAAGATGTATTCAGGGCACATGGTCCGCAAGTCAATTGCATCTACATATCAATAAAAAAGAAATGCTAGCTGTCCAGAATGCCCTGACAGCCTTCAAGGATATACTTCATCCAGGACAACTACTGATAAAGACGGACAATACTACAATCATGTGGTACATAAACAAGCCAGGGGGGTACCTATTCCTACCCCCTCTGCAGACTAGCCATGAACTTGTGGGGCACAGCACTGACTTACCAAGTACATCTGCAAGCACAATTCCTGCCAGGAAGGATAAATACTCTGGCAGACGAACTAAGCAGAAACCTAATGGATCCCCACGAGTGGAAATTGGGTCCACAAGTTTTCACATGATAACAAGGAACTGGGGGTGCCCGGACATAGACCTATTTGCCTCCCCTCACAACTGCCAACTACAGAGATTCTGCACAAGGACTTATCACAAGCAAGCATGGAAAGTGGATGCTCCATCTTTCAGCTGGAAAAACCTAACAGTATATGCCTTTCCTCCTCTGCCTCTCCTCCCCAAGGTACTCCTCAAGGTCAGACAAGAGAAGCCAAAAATTATACTGATTGCCCCAGACTGGCCCCGCCAGCACTGGTACCCAATGCTAAAGAGCTTGTCTCAAAGCCCAGCTTGGACATTACCTCAAATTCCTCACTTATTGACCCATCAAGGCAGTATGATACTGCACAGCCAACTCAGGACCTTAAACCTGGCAGCATGGCGAATAATGTAGCCATTCAAGACACACCTCTCACTAAAGCAGTGATGGATGTTATTTTGGAGGCCCAGAGGCCTAGTACCAGAAAATCTTATGTAAAAAAATGGAAGAGATGCTGTGCTTGGAACCAGGCACAAGGTATTGACATGACTGTTCCAAATATTCCTCAGATTTTGCAATACTTAACTGAGATGCTGGATAAAGGCCTTTCCTTTTCATCAATTAAAATTCATGCCTCTGCCATTTCAGCTCATTACAATACAGAACCACCTATTTTTTCTCATCCATTACTAAGGCAGTACCTCAGAGGGGCCAAAAACATAAGACCTGCATGGGACCTCAACTGTGTCTTGGAAAAACTCACACTGCCCCCATTTGAGCCAGCCTCTGCAGCTGATATAAAATTCTTATCCTGGAAAACAGCTCTGCTCCTAGCAATTACCTCCGCTAGATGAGTCTCAGAGTTACAGGCACTCATGGCTGTGGAACCTTTTATCATTTTCCATCCTGACAGGGTTTCTCTAAGGACAAACCCTACATTTATGCCTAAGGTAATGTCCAGTGTGGCCCTTAACCAAACAATTCATTTGCCTACTTTTTATCCAAACCCACAGAATAAAGGTGAAAGACTGCTGCATTCTTTGGACATTCACAGGCAGTTACGCTTCTACTTGGACAGAACCAAAGCTTTCAGAAAGGCGGAACAATTTCTAGTAGCATATGCTGCAGGATCACAAGGAAAGCCTATCTCAAAACAGACTATTTCAAAGTGGATAGGCCACTGCATTAGTTTCTGCTAGTCACAGCATGGCAAATTGGTGCCTAAGGGCATTAGGCCACATTCAGCCAGAGCAGCAGCCTTCCTCAGAGGAGTACCAACCAAAGACATCTTAGAGGCTGCAACTTGAAGTTCAGTTGCATACTTTTACAAAGCACTATCACTTACCTCTCTACTCTAAATCCAGGGCAGGCTTTGCCACTGCAGTTCTGCAGGGCTTGATAGCCTCTCCTAATCCTATTTAGCACCAGCCTCCCAACCTTAGCTTTGGGATTCAACCCAATTGTAATGACTGCAACAGTGAAACACGATAAACATAGTACAGTTGTGTACCTACCATAAATGTAGATGTTCGAATGTATTCACTGTTGCAGTCCAGGTTACCCTCCCACCATCCCCCTTTTTACCTTGCTGGGACTTATCTGTACTTCTCTATTCTATACAACCTATGTGGTGTATTTGCTTGTAGATGAAGGAAAAGTAGATTTTTGTATATGCATGCTTATTGGCATAATTTAGCCTACCATTTCAGGTGCACCTGACATCTCAGGCATGAAAAACTGGAGAAAATGACGCCAGCTGCATCTTTTATACCCCTGGCACACTGACGTCAGGGAGGAGGCGACAGCAACTGATGCCGGACCTAGACTTTGGAACTCGGGCTGACTGCGGGTAGCCTGCCAGCAGGATAACCCAATTGTAATGACTGCAACAGTGAATACACTCGAATATCTACATTTATGGTAGGTACACAACTGTACTTTTTCTTATTTGCTCTTTGGTTTGGCTACTGCTCCCAGGGTGTTTGCAGTATGCCTGGCTCCAGTTATTTCCTTTTTGCAGAACCAAGGCCATTAATGTACATTCATATTCCAGCAGCTTACCAGAGGAGGTCAGCAAGTCCTTTTCTTTTACTCTGAAATTTTTTCAAACTCTGTGGTTTTCACTTAACATTCAGAAATCATGCCTCTTTTCATTTCAGAAAGTAGTTTTACAGGGTTCCTTGCCAGATGCAGATTTCCAGATGCCTTTCTTACAGTGAAAGAAAGTAGATCATGAGTTGTTTTATTAGTCTAAGAAAAGGAATGTGACATCTGGGGTGCTTCAGGGATCTTGGGTGTATTATTTCTAGTATTCTGGCAATACCCCTAGCCAGATTACAAGTGAGGAAAATCAAGTGGTATGTGAAAACATTCTGGAGCTAACAAATCTTTTCTAAGAGGATGTCATCCCAAGCTATAAGATTTACTTTCATCATATCAAAGTACTTGTAAAAGCAACCTTATTCTTATTTGCTTTATCAGAGAACTTTTTTCCACAAAGAACATGCAGCAGATAAACAGCATATTAAACATGCTTGTGTGTTATTGTGAGCAGAGAAGGAATGACATTTGCTACCTACTCTCAGGTCGAAGGAAGAGGATGCTACATGACAGCAGTAGTAGAAGATTGTCACTTCAGGCTCAGACAGAATGGAGTGGTATGTGATTAATGTGACACAACAGCTGCAGGGAACAGAGTCTGAGGGAAACAAACTCAGGAAAGCAGGACTTGTAGATTTCCCAAGGACCCATTTGGAACTCTGGAATAATGGATGCAGTATAAAAAAATGCAGTGGGGGCACAGTCTTCTAATTGTCTTTCTCCCTTCCTCATGTTTGTGTTGCCGCACTACATCACTAGCACAGATCAGCATATCCCATTGAAAATTGTTGGGACTACTACTGCTGTAGCTCATCTGCATTTCAAGCCAGTAGTTTTCTTTCATGTTTGTTAGTATACAAATGATGACTGCTAGTTGGTGCTATCTGAGGTAAAGATATTTTGTTACTGGCTGTAACTGTTAACTGTAGAGCCACCTATGGCACTGAAGTTTGAACTTGGCAATCTTATCAATAATTAGGGAATTTGAAATCCCATTCAAGTAGTTATGGTGGTCATAGTTATACAGCGATGAGAAAGAAATTATATTTTTACAGTATATTCTCACTTCATTAGACTTTCAATGTCTGTCATGTCCCAGTAGCTGGCAAGAATCCTTCAGTTATGTTTCAGTAACACTGGTGTGATGTTCATTTGTGCTTCCATAATATTTTTGTCTAGTTTATTTTAGTTTGGTTGGTGTATGTATTTGTTTATGTTTTTTTTTTTTATTTTTAATTTCAGGTGTAAGTTTACCTGATGATGAACCTGATACTGGCCAAGGAAACAAGTTCTGCTTAGTGGCTATTGGCAGGTTGCAGGTGAGATAGAATTAATTTTCCTATACTTTGGGTAGGTGTACCCTTCGATGCAAATTGTACTTCTCAGCACAATTGATTGTTCTCCATTTATGTTTACCTTTCGCATGTCCATGTGAGTATTTTGGTTTGCTATTTCATCTGTCCAGTAGATGATTTCCACCAGTTTTTTATTCGTATTGCAGATCTCTAGTGTAGTACTGGTTTTGTCGGGTCTATATTAAAATTTCGAAGTCTGACAATATCGAATACGATATTGTCAACACGAGAATACTGAAAGTGCACTACATTGAATGTTTAAACGGAAAATCTCCGTAGGGGGAGGTTTCCGTTTACTTCAATGTAGTGCGTTCTCGGAGTTGGTATATTTATGTAGGGGGGCTTGCCCTTCTGCCGACACACTATTTAGTTTTTTTTTTTAATTTAGTATTTTTTTTTTTTTGGTTTCGATGGTTTAAGACTTTGACCACTAAAGTTCAGTCTTTAGTGATTCGAAGTTTTAAACCTTCGAGATTATAATATAGACCCATTTTGTCTAGTAGATTGAGTCTAGAAGCAGTGCACTGAAGTAGTAGAAGTATTTTATGGTCATAATATTGGTTGGAGAATCGACTTCACTTAAGTTTAGGAGTAACTGGTACCATTTTATCACTTTTACTTTTTTGTTTCTCTGTTTATGTATGTATATGTGTGTGTGTATATCTATCCATCTATATATATATATATATATATATATATATATATATGTGTGTGTGTGTGTGTATATATAAAAAACATATTGTATCAAAACAAATCATCAGTGTTTAGCACCAGCAAATCACTGAAGTCAAGTAAGTTGAGGTTGGTTTTGCCTTCTGTTTTTTCGGTGGAAGCATTAGTGAAACACCCATATTTTAAAATCACATTAAACAGTCATGTAACACCATCTGACCCAGTAAATACTACACAAAAATATTCAAATACAAGTAACCATCAAATAGCAGGATTTTCAGGAGACTGTAGGGCATAAAACATAATGGGAAAGCAATGCGGATAGTTATTACCAAAATAAAATGAAACTGAGCTATAAATACAGGAAATGCATATCGGCAAAACTGAACAGAAAGAAAAAAATTGGTTTCACTGACTAATGTCATTCAGATGTCAAAAGCTGATCACATAATGCCATCTTGTCTGCCAAAATAAGAAAAGTGCTTATAAAAAATACATAGAATATCAATATCAAATGCATAGAGAATATAATGAATAAACTAATAGAATAATATTTTTGCTACATCACTATATTATTTGGGTTACACTTCATAATCTCGAATTACTGAAATCCCAAATTTCAGTAACTTCAGACCATGAAGCCGAAAACCAGAATGCTGAAAGTTCATAAGAACGAATTTGAATATCTCGAATCCGCATTTATGCATTTCCTGTACATTGCATGTAGTGTTATGGTGCCTGAAATTGCAGGTGAGTGAGTGTTTGTATGTGTTTTTGTACGTTGTATGTGTGGGTAAGGGTAGGGAGGTTCATACTAGGCTATCTGCCCTAGGGCATTTATAAGCCTAGCCAGAGTGTGTTTGGCTTTCGCCATCCATTTTAAATTAATTTTGCTATGCCCTTTTTCGAGGTTAGTATACTGTGCCACTGTCTAACAGTGACACAGAAGTGATACCCGGGGTAAACCTACGATCTCCCATCCACTCATCAAGATTCCTCTTGAAGAGAGTCAATGAGGGACTCTGCCCAACCTGGACTGGGATTTTATTCCAGAGTGAAGGGAGCCTCTGGGTTATGAATCTGTCCCTCCAGCATGTCCTATTTATTTCAGTGCTGAGGTTCAAGTCTCTCGAGCGTGTAGCTCGATGGGATTTGGATTTTCTGAGGTGCAGCATGTCCATTAATTCTGGGTTGGACATGGCTTTATACGTCAGGCACAGATCGCCTCTGAGCAGGCGGTATGCCACTGAGTAGAGCTGGAGTTTCTTTAACCGAGCAGCATATGGCATCTGTTTGAGCCCTTTGATCCTCTTGGTGAGGTACTTTTGGGGTCTTTCCAGTTGCTGCAGGTGTCTGGTAAGGTACATCCCAAAAGGGGCATTGTACTCAATTATGGGCCTGATGAGGGATGAGTAAAGAGGCACGATGACCTCCCTTGATCTAGATGTGAATCCCTTCATGATTAAGTGGGCTATATAAAATGTTTTTCTAACCACTTTGGCCACGTGGTTGTCAAATGAGAGATTGCTATCAACTTGGGTCCCCAGGTCCCTAATTACTTTTTCTGTACTTAATGGATTACCACCTATGTGGTAATTTGTGGGCACTTTGTTTTTTCCAAAGGGGATGACTATACACTTTTTGGCGTTTAGCTTGAGGCCATGGCTCTGGCACCAGTTGTCTGTTTCTATGAGGCCCTTTTGGAGGATGCTTGTGTCGGCTGGAGAGTCGATTATGGCGCCCAGTTTGCAGTCATCTGCGAACTTGGCTAGCCACAGTCCTTCCGTGTTGGCCTGTACCTCCGAGAAATATATGCCGAACAAGAGAGGTCCCAGGACTGAGCCTTGTGGGATGCCACTTGTAACTGGTTTGGAGTCCGACATGGCTCCAGCAATTCTAACCATGTGGGTTCTGTCCTTGAGCCAGTTTGCAAACCATCTAGTGACATAGGGGTTTATATTTAATCTGGTGAGCTTATCTGTAATGCCCGAGTGGGGTATTGTATCAAAGGCTTTTGCGAGGTCCAGGTAGGCTGTGTGGGCCACCTTCCCCTTGTCAATGGCCTTGGTGACTGTTTCAAAGAAATCGACCAGGTTTAAGAGGCAGGATCTGCCCTTAACAAAGCCGAACTGGGTAGGATCCAGTGTCCTTACCTGAGCATCTGAGATGTCTGTAGGTCCCCAATATCTTTATTTATGAGGTCCATGATGATCCTTTCCATAGCTTTGCAGACCAAGCTAGTCAGGCTTATGGGGCAGTAGTTTCCAGGATCCATTGAGGCACCATCTTTGTGGAGAGGGACCACTGTTGCTGTACGCCACTCTTTGGGTACATATCCTGTAGTAAGGCTGAGATTGAACAGTAGTTTTATGTTTGGGTTTAGCTCTTCTTGGAGTCCATGTAGAACGCAGCCCGGGACACCGTCTGGTCCCATTGATGCTGTGTTTTTTGCTTTGGAGAGGGCAGCTCTTACCTGAGCATCTGAGATGTCAGGGGGGCAGCACTCTGCTGGGATAGATATTTGCCCTTTTTGGTGGTGAGGGGGCAAGAAGTTTGCGCTGAACCTGTCAGCTAGGATGTTGGCAATGTCTGTGGGTTTGGTGTATTTTTTTGTCATTTTGGACTAATTCTGAGCATATCTGGGAATTCCCACCCAGGTTCCTAACATAACTAAAGAAAGCCTTGTGATTATCCTTAGTGTCCTGTGCAATCTTTCTCTCGAAGCTGGCCTTAGATGATTTTATGAGTGCCCGTAGTTTTTTGCTAATACTGATCAGAGATGCCTTCCCTTTTTGGGATTTTGCTCTATCATGTAGTAGCTTCCTCCTTCTATTGTATAGTTTGTTTATGGCTGGGGTCCACCAGACAGGACGTCTGCCTTTGGAGGATTGGGTCTTGGTTTTATTTGGGATTTATGATCCATGCATTCCTGAAGGTGTTCATAGAATGCGTTTATAAAGGATTCTGCGGTCTGGGCCGTATTTTCCACAGGCCTGAGGGCTTTGAAGGATTCCACATCGGTTTTGAGGAGTGTGAAATTTGCTTTAGAGAAGTTTTTCACTGTGGTTTTCAGGGCAGGGTGTGGAGTCGGGATGTGAATATCCAGTGAGATTAGTTTATGGTCTGATCTTACCAGTGAGGGATACGCTTCTGGTCTGGAGCATAGAGTCCCCATGTTAGTGATAATCAGGTCCAGTATGTTTTCCCCTCTTGTGGGAGTGGTAACAAGTTGTTCCATAGCATTTGAGTTTATAAATTCTAGGAACCTTTGGGCTAGGGTGTTGGAGCTAGAGTAATGCTCCCAGTCTATGTTTGGGTAGTTGAAGTCGCCCAATATAATGGTGTTTGGAGAGACCTTCATATTTTCCAGTGTTCTCAGGAAGGCCGAGTGGGGTTCCTGGGTTTGGGAGGGTGGTCTGTAGCAGGCTATAAACTGGAAGGCAGTTTTACCCACTGTTAGTTGCACATGGATAGTCTCTGATGCTTCGTGCTGTGCCACCAACCTGGAAGTGTGGGTATCTTTGACGAATATTGATACTCCCCCTCCTTTTGTGGTTCAGTCCAAGTTTTGGGGCTGAAAAGCATGGTATGAGGTATAACTTGGTAGTGCTGGGGTGCTCTCGGGAGCCTTGAACCAGGTTTCTGTTACTGCACAGATATCGATGTTCTCCATGCTAAGGAGAGTTTCGAGTGCATGCATCTTGAGGTTTAGACTTCTGGCGTTGAGTAGCATTACTCTTAGTTTCTTATCCCTTGTGATACCTATGGAGGTGGGTTTGTCTTTTGAGCATTGCCTAAAAAAGGCACTATGGGGGTAGCAAGAGCCTTTGCCAATATCCAAAAGCCCAGGGGTGACAGGTGCAAGCCGTCCCTAGCGAAGCATCGTGGCTTGTCGAGCATGTCATCCCAGGCTGACAGGCATTGGATCCCCTTTGAATGACACCAATACTTAAGCAAATTGTTGAAATTGATCATCTTGTCTTCATATTGTGGCATCATTCTTTGTGAGGGTAAAATGCTACTCAAGGTCAGGGTCATACCGGCCTGGGCTACATGCTCAGAGAGCTCCTCTATGTCTCTTTTCATGTAGTCCAGGGAGGTACATCTCAGGTCATTCACACCAGCATGGGCAATGACTGAGTCATATTTGTACTTGCCTTGGAGTGACCTGAGTGCTTGTGTTATGTGGCGGATCCTAGCTCCCAACAGGCAGCTCACCATGACCTTCTCCTTGTTCAGCCTGGTGAGCGGGACGTCAGTGTGCCTGACGATAGAGTTACCTATTACAAGTGTATCAGGTGTGTTGTTTAGCCTTAAGGGCTGTGACTGTTCAGCACACTGGCTTTGTGAGCTATGTGTTGCACGTGTTTTGTTTTGGGGTAGCAGTTGCTTGGGTGTCTGCTTTGGAGGTCACTGCTGCTTAGGCAGATTTTTATTTAGAGCCTCCGAATATGTTTTTGTGTGTTTATGTGTTTGGTTTGCTGCCGTGGTAGGTCTATTTGAGACTGGAATTGTAGTGAGTGTGGTTTCCTTCTCCTCCTGACTGGTTTTGCCAGTACTAGGTTGAGAGAGCTTAGCCTCCAGTATGGCTATATGGTTGCATCTCTCACATGTGTTGGAATTTGTTGGGAGGAGGAGAGGGTTGTCTGTGTACATGAGGCAGTTGTAACATTGCCTCAAGATTCCCAGATTCACCAGCTGGACCAGAGAGGAGATTGACAACTGACCTTTGGACATGCTAGAATAGTATTGGGAATTCCTTTATAATTGAAAAAAAAGGGCCAATGGGGAACAAGGTACTCAAGGGGAGTTTGTGAGGGTGTAGTGCTTTTAATTTTTTAGTGCTGACTTATATAATTGCTTTAGTGAGCAAGTGCCAGGTAACTTAAATGCAATGTGTTACAGGTAACTTAAATGCAAAAACGGCAAAAAGAACTTTCTTTCAAATGAAACAACGAAATAAGTACAGTAAGCAATGCAGATATCACTAGGGATCCACAGAAGCGCAGAAAAGCTGCGTTAGCATTTCAGGGAAATAACAAGCAAACAAACAACAAGCATACAAACAAAGCTAGATTCAGCAGGTCTGGATCTAGTCTTTGCTACAGCAAACAAGGTGTAACAATTTCAGTAAGAAACAGTTCATATATGCAGGCACTATAAGCCTTTAACCAGAAATTCCCAGCTCAGAAGGGCAGAGTCCAGCCTCTCCTCCCACAAGAGTGCAGACCACGAACCGTTTTAATGTAAAATAACTGGCCCGAAGCCCAAGTGCTTAAACCAGAATTAATACACTTTTAGAATAACAGACACTGAGCCCTCAGTCAGCAGTTCCCAACTTAGAAGGATGTAAGCTACCTGTTCTGCCACTACAGTGCAGACCACAAACCTTCTTAATGTAAAATAACTGACCTGAAGCCCAAGTGCTTAAACCAGAATTAATACACTTTTAGAATAACAGACACTGAGCCCTCAATCAGCAGTTCCCAACTTAGAAGGATGTAAGCTACCTGTCCTGCCACCACAGTGCAGGCCACAAACCTTCCTAATGTAAAACAACTGGTCTGAAGCCCAAGTGCTTAATCCAAAAGACTTAGAATGATAGCTACACTTTAATCAAGTTACTACCAAGCAGTAATAAATACAATTTAATACTTTAAAGAATGCCTGGATTAGTGCTCAAGTTATACAAACAAAGCTAGATTCAGCAGGCCTGGATCTAGTCTATGCTACAGCAAACAAGGTGTAACAATTTCAGTAAGAAACAGTTCAAATATGCAGGCACTATAAGCCTTTAACCAGAAATTCCCAGCTCAGAAGGGCAGAGTCCAGCCTCTCCTCCCACAAGAGTGCAGACCACGAACCGTTTTAATGTAAAATAACTGGCCCGAAGCCCAAGTGCTTAAACCAGAATTAATACACTTTTAGAATAACAGACACTGAGCCCTCAGTCAGCAGTTCCCAACTTAGAAGAATGTAAGCTACCTGTTCTGCCACTACAGTGCAGACCACAAACCTTCTTAATGTAAAACAACTGGTCTGAAGCCCAAGTGCTTAAACTAAAAGGCTTAGAATGAGTTACACCAAGCAGTAATAAATACAATTGAGTATTTTTAAGATGGCGCAAAAGCAAAGTAAAGTAGGAAGAAACACAAATATAGTAAAAGCAGATAATTTTTTTTTTTTTTTTTTTTTTTTTGAGTGAGCAAATGAGATGGGCCCAGGAGATACAGGACAGAAACAAGTGCAAATGCAGGCCTTCAAATCAGAAAGTTGAGAGAGATGGAAGACCGCCCAAATGGCCAATAACTACAAATTCTGGGCCAGAACCACTCCTTATGTGGTAGACAGGTTACCTAGTGCTTACCAGTCCCACTGATAAGCTAGAAGGCTTCCCTCCAACACAGAAAGGCTTGGGGGGCTGAGAAGCTTACAAATAGTCCTGGATACAGCAAATCTGTATCTGGAACACAGAAAGGCATGGGGGCCTCAGAAGCTTACAAATAGTCCTGGATATAGCAAATCTGTATCTGGAACACTAATTACAGAAAAAGTAGGAAACAGGCTTACAATTTTTTTTTTTTCACAACAGTAGCAAAAACAGTAGTAAAAACAATTCACATGCAGTGCAAGCTGGCACACTTGAGTATGTAGCAATATTAGTCCACACACAGTTTGAAAGAATGTAGTTAAATTAAAAAAGGACTAAAAGCAAGCGCAGAAAGGGTTTATTAGGTAGAATGCGGTAAAGAGATGGGACTGGGGGAGTGTCCTAGATCAAATCTACAGTGGGGAGGGCACTGCAAAAGCCACCAAATTAACTACAACCAACAACACGGAGGGGGGGGGGGTTTCAACAGAGATGTGAGGAATCAGAGTGCAAATTATAAAACCAAAAAAATATATACTGATCTCTGTATATTTGGAGAACAGTAAGACAACAGATATCTAAGCAACAATTTAGCTCTATAATACAGAATAATACAGAAAAATATACTCAGCTCTATATATTTGCAGATAGTCTTGTAAGACTGTCTCTCAACACACAGGTTCCACTTTAAATGCAGGCTGCTACTATTAAGTGTAAGTGCGAGTGTTGGATTTGTTGGTCTTTGTGTATGTGTGATGTGTATTTGTGTGCGAGTGAGTGGAGGATGCCATGGTGTGAGTTTTTTTTTTATGTTATGTGCGATCTCGGAGTTGGTTTATCTAAGTAGGGGGGTGTGGGAGGCGCAGGGGGCCTTGCCCCCCTGCTTACATTCTAGTGTAGGGTTGTGTGGTTTATGTGCTGTGGGTGGAATGGTGTGTGTGTGTGTTATGTAGTGTATGGTGTATGTATGTTCGTGATTGTGTGATTCGGGATTGTGGGTTTCGGTATTGTGAATGGATCGACTTTATAGTCTCGGGTTACTGAAATTCGGGATTTCAGTAATTCAGGATTATGAAGTGAAACCATTGTTTGTTAAATATTGAAACAACATTAATTTCCATGATACCATGTAAATAATAAAGTGCAACTATAACCAACATATAAAATGAAATTAACAGTACACTGTCAAATACAATACAGGTCACCACTCCATATCTATATATAATCGCATTAGTTAGACCACATAAAAAGAGACCCCCCCCCCAAAATTAACAATCTGTCTTTTCTCTTTTCTTTCTAGAAGTGAATTTTAAAGTCCCAAAAGAGGAGCCTCAGTCCTCACCAGTAACACCAGAGAAGGGCGTCTCATATATGAAGAAAGGATAACAAACACACACAGTAAAGTGCAATTTCCCTTAAGAGCACACAGAGATCACAGTCAGTCCGGGGCTACTCGCTCCCTTGCTCTCCAGGTCCCCAATAAGACTCCTCACTGGCACAGCTATAGGGTCCAGATCCCAACCTAACTGGACAAGCTAAAACCTCCAGCACCCTTTGTGTCCAACCAGTGCTTCATGTCCCTGACGAAGTGGCTGACACACACACTTTGAGATAGGAGTTTATACAACCACACAGACACTCCTGGGAAAGGCCGGCACAGGTTCTCCAGCTGTGCCCCTATTACCCAGACTATACGGTAGTACCGCCTGCCACCACCCAGCTAATATTTATCAGCTACTCAAAGACCCTTAAAAGGGTGTCCAATTATTACTGTGCAATATTATTATCCAATTGGTAGTATAACTAGTCAGTCAAGTCTTATTAGAGTGACTTGTACAGTAATCACTATAAATATGCAATGTACTCTAGAGCTTAAATTATCTCTACACAAAGCAGCCACAGTTGAAAGGTTTTAAACTATTTAATAATAAATAATAAAAACACAAGACAATACTTTCTTTTACACAGTGCTAGTCAAGAGTTCAGAGATCACAGAGAAATATTTAAAATAATTCAGTAGTACAGTTCTAACATCACAGAAAAACACTTAGTCTAATCTTTCTAGTTTCTAGCTATTTCTAAAAGAAAACACAAGTCTATGATAACTTACATAAGAAAACAGGCAGAGTGCTGATGAGTTGGATGGTCAAGACAAAAATCCTTAATAATCTCTGGTTCTTTCTGTCTAAATTGAAATTGCAGTTCTGATTCACATTACATCATTCTACATGTTTAAATCTATCAATTTAACTCTTGGTTAAAAACAATAGAACATTTCCTTCATCTAGACTCTACGGCATAATTGTCTACATCAAAGGGTCACCAAATGCTTTACTTTGGTCAGTAGAGTGCACTTTTGTCACATTTTCTCCCAGTTCAACATGTAACACTATTTCTTTATATTTAAGACAACAAGCCTGTAGTTTACATTCATATTTACAAATGATAATTCTGTCTGGCTAGGCTGGCAGCCTTCACACTCCCCATGTTACTTCCAGAGTAAAAGATTCCATTGGGTGTTTGATGTAATGAATTGTATACATATAAATGCTTACTAGTTATGTACATTGGAAGTCTATGCATTCTACATGAGTATGCCTCATTTCAGAGGTTTGAAAGGGGGCTGGATATTATCTTCATTTGGTTAATTTTATTTGGGGGCAAGGAAACTTGACCTTGCACTGCAGGAGGTGCTTGCTTCAACTTTTGAAGTGGTCTCTGTGCACTGTTCTGCAGGTGAACATATTCCATGAATGGGAAGAAGAACAGGAGGCTTACTATTCATCTTCAGATGAACCCATTACTTATTCATCTCAAACTGCCTCCCCACTAGAATTTTATTCCCCTGATGAAGAATCCATAGAAGGGGACTCTCCACCAGAGGATATCACCTTTGGGGAGACCATCACAAAAATGAAAGAATACTTTAAATGGGACACCTCCCAAATAACTGAAACTCAAAAGATATACTGTGTGTTACTTCAAGTGGAAACACCCTCCACACTAGGAATACTGCAACATGGAAAAGAAGGGCATCTATAGTCATAGTAAGATTTTACACAACTATTCTTTTCTCAGTCCCTCAGAAAATACTATGAGCTATTACAGGAGATATTTCCAGAACCTTCACATATTCCCCCAGTTTTGTCAGCTTTGGAGGATGTTTGTGTAACTGCCTGCAATTTCCCTGATAGTCAGCCTGCTGCCTGTAAAAAGGCAGGTAGAGGGTATAAAGTTCCTCAGTCTTTTAAGTTTTTAAACATGACCCAGGAGCTATAGCTTTAGTTAATCCTTCTGCTGCTAAACATTTGGTTAATTCCAGTCTTACTCTGTCTGGCAAGGATGGGACATTTTTTGATAAGTATCGGGAAGAAATGTTACTGCAACTTTGATTTTCAGAATTTTTAATTGTCAGGCTCAGTATGTTAGTTTATTTTGACTAATTGTGTAAGTATTAAGCATGTTTTGTATGCAGTTTCTTCTTGTGAGGAAAATTGGCTTTAAGTAGTTTAGTTTCTTCCATTGTACAAGTCAGTATTCATTGTTCCTAGTGTGTGTATGACTCAATTGATACTTCTTCCAGGGCTGTGGCAACTGGTACCATTTTGTGAAGGTTTGCCAGGCTGTATTCTCGGAACCTCCCAAATAATGTGAAAAATTAGATTTTAAATTCCCATTTAGACAGAGAATTTAAGTTTTGGTTCCACTGCTGCAGAGGTTAGCAAAAAGTGTGATGAAAGAGGTAAACATGTGGGTTGTACTTTTGCTTACACTCTGTAGTGTTGTATTAGATGTTCAGTGTTCTGTAGTTCATTGTTTTTGGCTTTCGTTATTGTAAAGTTTTGGTGTTCAGGTCTCAATCTATTGAAGTCCGTTATTCTGCACTTATGAACTAGATCCCAATCCACAACCTTTTCTCTCCTCCTCATTCAAGTTTCCTGGGAAAACTGGATTTAAAAGATGATTATAACATACCTGTTCATCAAGACCTGAGGCATTTCTTAAGGTTTTGTTTTTCTGGATCACATAATCAGTTCTGTATGTTACCCTTTGTACTATCCAATGCACCAAGAGTCTTCACAAAGTGTCTAGTTGCAGTTATACTGTAGTTCATTGCAGGTTACAGGGTATCCTTGTTTTTCCATATTTAGGCAACTTGTTTATACTTGCAGAGTCTTTTTAAAGTGTAAGGAATGTTTCAGTTGGGTGAAAGATGCCTTATGCAAGCTAGAATTCCAAAAGAACATTCAAAAGTATTTTTTGACTCTTTCACACTGGGGTGTCAGCTAGACACCTCAGTTCAAAGACCTTTTTTCCACAGGAAAAAACATATCTATATCTAGATCTATTTCTAAGGTTTTCCAGTCAGACTTTGATCACTTGAGGGAATACCCAATGAGTTTGGGTCTCATAGCGTCAGTGATTTTCATGATACCCCAAGCAAGACTCCATATGAGAAAAATGCAATAGTATCTGAAGTTCTTTGGTCCCAGCACCAACATCTTTTGTCTTTTCAAATGGTAGTGCTGTGGCTTGTCAGATGAGGAATCACTTGGTGAAGAAATCATGTTTTCCTAAACCAAGGTCTTCCCTTCTCCCTTCCTGCTCCAAAGTAGTCATTTACCACAGATGCCTCTGACTTTGCTTGGGGAGTAGTTTCAGGAGGGATAAAAGTGCAAGGTGTGTTGGACACCAAGGACAGATGCAAGTACATAAATATGAAATAAGTGCTTCCCTGATCAAGATGCTCAACTCTTCAAATCATCTTTTATTCATATAACCTCTTCAGGTTGTTACAGACAATACCACAGTCATGTGTTACATTAACAAACAAGAGGGACAGGACATACCCCCTTTGCAGACTAGCCATGTTAACTTGGGATATAGCTTCACGGCACAGTCTCTCTTTACAGGTGTCTTAACATTCTGTCTAAGCAGAATTGTGTGGCAGACAAGCTGAGCAGGACAGGGGCAGACCCTCAAAAATGGAAACTAGATCAGGGGTCTTCAAAGATTTGATCCACCCTTGAAAAGTTCCTCAGTAGATGTCTTTACCTTCTCTGTGAACAGTCAACTGGCAAAGTTCTGCTCTAGAACTCCATGCAAGAAGGCCTGGAAGACAAACGCCTTTTCCTTTCCTTGGACAGGAATGCTCCTTTTAGCTTTTCCACCCTCTCTACTGATATCCAGGGTATTTCTGAAGAGTCAGAAGAAACCCCAAGATCATTGTGGTGATTACTTCCCATCCCGGCAACAGTGACTCTTCCTCCTTTTGGAAATGTCCAGGGATGAGTGTCACAAGCTTACTCACAGAATGGATCTATTTATACAAGATTAGTGGTGTTCAGTACACCCCGACCCCAATCGATTTCAACTGTATGCCTGGATGACAGAGTCTTACTTCCTTTTAAGCAACTATTTATAGAGGATGCACAGGAGGTACTTGTGGAGGCAAGAAAGCCTACTACTACTAGAAAGTCATATTAGCAATTGGAAAATAATTTCTTGTTGATGTCAACAACATAATCAGTACCTACTCATGGCTGTTTGTTATCTGGTGTTACAATATTTGTGTGAGTTACCATCCTATTGTCTTTCTTAATGTCCTCCATCAAGGTTCATTTATTGGCCATGTCAACATGTCTGCCTATGGATCCTCTTCTTTCAACATATTCTCATGTCAAATTGTTTTTGAAAGGGGTTTTGCATAAGAAGTCTTTAAGAATACTGGTGGCTGCTCCTTGTGATCTCAGTTTTGTGTTAGAGATACTAATACATGCTCCATTTGAATCAGCCAATCTACCCGACTTGAGGTTCTTAACATGGAAAATTATTTTACTGATTGCTCTGACCTCTGCACAAAGATTATCTGAGTTGTAAGATCTTATGGTGACTCAACCCAATCTCATTTTCTACAGAGACAGGGTTTCTTTCTGAACTAATCCTTCTTTTATGCCTAAAGTGGTGTCCGAGTTTACTTTAAACCAAAGTGTCCATCTCCCTGCTTTCTTTCTTTCTTGTAATCTATCCATGTAGATCAATTTGGTGAGCATGGTACTGTTGTGTAAGCAAACTTCCCATAACAGTAGATGTTCAAATAACTACTGCTACAGTAACTGCTTCCTCCCTCCTTCTCCCTTATTTTTGATTTGTTGTTTATGCCAGTGTTTGAATACTTATTTTTTGTTTTCCTAGTATTGCCTTTCAGGGCGTTACCTCCCTATTTCTGTTGCCTTGAAAGCTCTGACGTGCTTGATGCCCATACCTGTCTTTTTAGTCAGCTAAGCTTGAACTGACTGACAGTTTGGCTGTGTGGAAGGTACCCTGAGGCTTTGGAAGTAGGCTTGGCAGGATATGACCCATGTGTTTAAGGCTGCAGCAGCAGTGGTCATTCAAATGTCTACTGTTGTTGCAAGTTTATTTACACAGCTGTACTTTTTATGACCTTGGACTGTGCAGGGGGTTTTAAAAATATACTGATCATATTGTGTGCATTTAAATATATTAAGGTCCTCTTTATTCAGGTGGAAGTATATGTTAATGTTCTTAATTTATGTTGCAGTTAAGGGGATTTTTTTTCATAAGCAAAGGACAGAAAATGGAAAACATGAAAATGATCATTTTCCCATATTTGAAAAGAGCCATTTTTTTGCATTTGTACAGCTAATACCTGTTCTTTTTTGTTGTTTAATGTTAACAAGTGCTAGTAGTTGGCGATAGTAGGTTTACAGTTGCAGGCAGTTAATCAGGAAATAATTAAAGAATGTGCTCTGAGGCTTTAGCTCATGATTAATATTTAAAGAGGAAATGGTTATCAGTTTAGTGAAAGTAACCAAAATAATTCCACCAGTGTTTGACCAGGTATGCACCAAACAAAATCCAAAGAAAACAAAGTCAGTCCAAAAGGAAACCACAAAGCAGCATTTTAATAATCCAAATAAAAAATAAAACAGAGAATGGTTAAGCTGCCATTTCATTTCCTTCCTAAGTATTCACTTACTTAGGAAGGAAATGAAATGGCAGCTTAAATTTGATGCTGCATACCTACCAGGGTTAAATGATAACATTTCTGTTTCTAGTGAATTAAAGAGAAGGGCTTTGGAAATGTAAGTGTTTTAAACTACTTTTAAATATTTTGTACTATTTTAAATTATTTCACTTCTTTACATGTATTTATTGTAAGCATGTTTCTTTAAATACATTGGTTGTTTTGGAGGGGTGTGTTTCTTTGAATGTTTTTAAGCAGAACTTTGAGTTTAATATGGGTGGTTCTGAAGATGTCTGACTTGACAGACGAAAGCGCTTAACCATTCTCTGTTTTATTTTTATTTGGATTATTAAAACGCTGCTGTGTGGTTTCCTTTTGGACTGACTTGGTTTTCTTTGGATTTAGTGAAAGTAAATTAGTTTGATTCTGACCAAAGTGAATATCTTTGCAAGTAATTGCATCCCTAGTAGGCTTAGTATTTAAAATTAAATATAACAGTGCACAATTTAGTTTACTAATTTAAGGATACCCATTGCACATTTTTCTAAAAATCAGTTAACTGAGAGCATTCAGTTTGATTTCAAAGCCTAGGTGGGAAATAGAAATAGGGTGACAAATTGTCCCTGCGCAAAGTGGAACACAGGCTGTAGCATGCACTTCCAGCATGATTAAACCTAACTTTAAAATAGGTTAAGATTATGGGCATAGCTGTCTTCTCTGGGACAGCTGTCCATATACAGAGGCAGGTAGCTTCCCCATTTGGAAACTGTGTACAGTGTTCTGTTTGCTGTGAATTAAAAGGGTTTAAGGGATGAAAGTGTATTTATTTTGTTTTCTTGAGTGTTTTTTTTTCTGAAGCAAAAAGTGTGTGAAAATGTGATATGGGTTCAAACAGAGATGAAAAGTAGCATACAAGATCAGCCTGCCAGACATTAATGTGTGCATGTAAGTTGCAAGTTGGAAACCTACAGCTTCTTTTCAAATGATTGCTTTATTGATTTTATCATGAAATGTCAATTGCATTGCAGGAACAGACAAAAAGCAGAGTGCTGAATTACATTAAGAAGTGTGGGAGGGGCAAGTAGTGTTACAGGACACTCATTTGGAGCTAAATCAGTGTGTGAATTCGACACAGAAAGGACTTCAGGGCTGGATCTAAGGAAAAGAGGGATAATAAAACTGATTGTAAGAGGGGCTCCAGTAGTGATAGTAGAAGAAGTGCATGTCAGTAATGGTAGATTTGTGGTTATAAGGATTTGTTGGCAATGAAAGAGGATTAGACTGCCATGTATTTATATTTCACCTGAAACTATTAATACTCTTCATATTGATCACAGCTGCAGTAGCCTTAGCTAAATGCGTAATATGCTAGTTAGGATGTAGCAGATGCTTCCCATATTTTAGGCACCCAGACAGTTAGCCATCTTGGACTGAGCTGACTAAAAAAGTAGTTTGGGGTGCTATGCCCTCTTGAGATTTCCTGCTGCTGAGAAGACTGTACCTGTCTAGGCTTTCGAGGATCGACTGTCAGCTAATGCTGTTCCATTGCTGGGCAGATAAGTTCAATTTTGGAAAAACCTTCCGCATTACTTTTTGACCTGTTCTAACTAACGTTTTGTAGTAAACAAATAATTTTAAGCTAGGAAAAAATATTTTCTTTGACTGTATTGTGATTTTTATGCACTTCTTGATGGGAGTGCATTTTTTTTACTTTTGTGGTAAAAGTTGTTTAAACCTACTTTTTCTGTTGATAAATTATTTTAATTTTATTGGGTGTGGAAAGTGTTTAAATTGCTTCTTAGTGTTTTTTTTTCTGGGAAACAGTTACTTTTTTGGTGCTAAGCTTTCCCTGAGAAATGTGTACCATTTTTGGCTTGACCATGGAACCAGCTACCAGTCTCTCTGTCAGACCGTTTTTCAACCAGAAAAAGACAAAAGTTTGTTAAGCAATCTTTAACACCACAGCAAGCTACCAGTTTGCCTCATTCTCAAGTGGATGACTTGGCTATGACCAAAACAGGTTCCTGTGACCACCTATCTTTTTCTTTGGATCTCTCTGGTCTGGTCCATACAGCCACCAGAAACTGGGGGTTAGTCGCATCCCCTCTGCAGCTGTTAGACTTCCCTAGGTGGATACGAAAAAGCCACTCTTATTGGTCATGGGGTAATGAATAGGGAGTGCGCAATTGCTTAGCCAGAATGTTGTGTCCATTTTTAGAAAGCTGTTGCTAGCAGTACTGGGTCAGTTTTTCCCAAATTACCTGTCAAAAAATGACAGGAAACTTAGCATGTAGCATCTCCTTTGTCAGTTACTCTACGCAAGATTAATTTATTTGGCATGGCTCAGGGTCTTATTCAGGCTTTTGACCCTTTTTTAAGGTGGCTTCTGGTAAAAGAAAAAAGGGATTCTTTTTTGCCTGAGGAAGTTCCAAGAATTTTAATTTGTAGGGGAATGTGAAGAGACAGCTGTTTCTATTTCAGATTCTGAGGAGAGTGAAGTATCTGATTTTTCCCTGTGAGAAATTTTCTTTCTCTGTACTATTTCCAGAATGAACTAATGTTTTCAGTAAGATAATACTAAGGTTTCTCAGTCCCTTAGAAAATATTATGATTTGCTACAACTTAAATATCCAGAGCATTCACCCTGTGTTTGTCACTGCCTGTGGTTTTCCTGACAGACAACCTGTTCTTGCTAAGAAAGCAGATGTAATTTGCAAAGATTCTCAGTCTTTCAAGTTTTATACACTAGTCCCAGACCTTACCCAGCAGCCGTAGCTTTAGTAAATCCAACTGCTGCCAAATATTTTGTTAATTATATTCCTTCTCCTTCTGATAAGGATGACGAAGCTTTGAAAAGTTTTGGAAAATAGTGTACACTTCTGCAGCTTTGATTTTTTTAGAATTCTAAACTGCCAGCTGGCTCATATTTAAAAGTTTATCCTTACTAATTGTGAGAGTATAAGGAATGTTTTAGCTTCGGTTTCCTCTTGTGAAGAAAAATCTGCATTGTGTAGTTTAGTTTCTTCTGTTTCCAAATCCAACAGGAGGACTCAGTGCAAAAATAAACATTTAACCAAGAAAAGGCACAAAGCCATATTGAGCCAATACCAGGAGGTATCCTTTATTAAACGAACCCAAGTAGCACATAACCACTTAACAGTTCACCGTGTTTTTGTCAGATTTCATCAGATGAATAAAACATGGTTACAAATACCTGCTTTTTATATGTCCTTTCACTACTCAAACCAATCAAAAGGGAACAAAAATCAACCATTAAAGAGCCAGCTACAATTAAAAAATTCAAATTCCCTTAACTTAACCCTACATTAAAACCAAAATAAAATAAAATTAAATGAATTAAGCCTACTATTGTATGTTCCTAATAAGAATAAAGTGTTATATATTATTAATAAAAATATTAAACTAGAAAATCTAAAATAAATAAATAAAATCTATCCTCCACTCATACAACTCCATTTTCATTGTAAAGTCCATAACCATATTAAAACATAGGAAAACACTGCCATCTCGTGACATAAATGAAAATTGCAATGTAATTAGTAAGCTCTAAGTGACTCTAGTGGAAACTTAAATGCTATGCAATTCTGTTCAGTGGTAGAGTATTTAGTTTCTGTAACTGACATTTCCCTGCTAAGTAGACAAAAAAGGGTGTTTGTCTCCATCAAACTCTTGAGATAGGACTGCGCACAGACCCATTTGTCAGGCACATCGGTGTATACTGGAAATTGTTTGGTAAAATCATGGCACTGTAGTACTGGTGCAAAGCACAAAATCTCTTCTAACTATTTGAATTCTGTGTCTGCTTCTATCATCCATTTTATTTTTGTGGCCGTTTTTCCTTTACTGGGGATTATTAGGGAGCAAACTATAGTGGTAAAGTGAGGCACACATTTTCTATAATTACCCACTAACTGCTTGCCTTAAGGAATTCAGTGCAGCCTGCACTTTGGGTAGATGAAAGTCCCCCATCTTTTGAGTATATAATTATGTTTTCCAAATGGGCAATTCCTTAGTGGTTGGGAAGTTTAAAGACCTTGTCCGTAAACCCTTGAAACATCACTGGAGCACTGTGTAAAGCCAGATGGACGGATGTTATATTGTATCTGATCAGATGGATAAGAGTTGGTTGTCTCTGACTAAAGAACTACAGAGAGCTGTTAAGGTCAGGCATTCTTCATCCCATCTACATATTTAATCACATTTCCTGGCATTAAATGACAACATTAACAGACAGTGGCGTTTCTTATTGGACTTGGAGAAGGCCTTTGAGAGCATACAGTGGCCATTCTTTCCTATTCTGTTCAATGTCTGTGTACAGATACTCAGAAACCATCCCCAGCAGTTAATTGCATCAATTTGTTGACTCCATTCTCTATATCCTTTACCTGTGCAGCATGGATGTCATCTTTTCTTTATTTGTTTAATTCATCACTTGAGTAGTTTTGTAGCATAGAAAAGGAAGGGGGTTAGTGCATATGTCAAAATGGTTTGTGGTATGGTAGTTATTTGCATACTCTGAGGTGCCATTCCTGTCATTACCCAAAGTACTATAGTTGGTTAGATGAGTACCAAGTGTGAATTATGCAGTTCATTTTCAAATTACAAAGTCAGGGTTACCAGAGAGCATTAACAAATTCACTGTGGTAGGTATGAAGTAGGCCAGATACATTTCAAAGTACCTGTGTCTCTGATCAGCTGTTTGGCCAAGACACTAGTGGCAGAACTTTTAAGCAAACAGAGAAGATGCTTTTATAGTTGACAATGGACACAGCCTGGCTTAGTCTTTTTTGGGAATGAGATGAGGAAAAGAAGGGAAGTATCCTGCTTTAAGTTTTTGGCCTTTAGAGTTATACTCTTGGCCTACATTTGAAAGCATCTGTAATGAAATTCCTGTGGAGCAAAAAGCTTCTGAGATTTGTTTTTTATGTTCTGACCTGGTATATGAGTGAAGGGAAGTTAAACTTTCCAGATCTGTGAACAGATTTCCTGAAACCCAGACTGGCACTTATGTGCGTTGATCTGAGTTGAAGATTATAGGCCATTGGCAGTGCTGAAGATCTCTAACAATGTTACGCTGTTCTTAGCTGCAAGTCATTTCCCCAGGTTCACAGATTCCTTGAAATATTAAAATAGTTGTACAGTGTGTAGCATTGCTTTGTAAGTTGAAGTTAAGTCATGATTTTGGGCAGCCAGTTTTATATAGCTCCTTAGAAAGGTTTGGAGATGCCACACTTAAGGAATCTGAATAACCAAACATTTCAGGCTGCAATAGTAAATACAAGCAGTTAAAATGTTTTAGTCCCTTTAGTCTTATACACAGTTCAGGCATACTTTTATCAAACAGAGGAGAAGTTATACATAGCAATTAATAAAGGGATGAAGGACTTTATCTGGGAGGGTAAGATGGCAAGACTCAAGTAGGGTAAGCTGATTCTTCCAGTAGAACAGGGCAGATTGGGATTATCCAGTTTGAAGAGGTATTTCAGAGCTACATAGTTAAGGCTCCTATACATAGTACAAGCTATAACTCAAAGTGGAAAGGGATGATGCAGAAACAGGGAAGCTTAAGAAACAAGGAGAGACTGGGATTTTGGATGCATGCCTTTAAGGAGAATGACCGTAATCATACAGAATATTATATTCATAATGTAGGAGGAAATATCATAAGAACTAAGCCAACACGGGAATGGAGAAAGTGGATTCTGCCTATAGGGATGACTGCAATTATGAATATAGACAATAGGTAAGAGGGGACTGAAATTTATTGGAGAAAACTGGCAAAGGAACCACGGTATTGGGAGCAAATAACTAGAGAAGAAAAGATGATAGAATTGGAAGATGCCAAGAATTTATTTGGACTGCAGGCTAGAGATTGTCTTCCTTATCAAGGATTAATATCAGAGTATAGGCAAACAGAAAGAAACAGGGGGTCCTAAATTAACGACCAGTACTGGTAGTTTTTAGTAGAATCTAAAACAGAAACTGCCATTAAAAAAGGATTAATTAGTGGAGCATATAAAATATTGCATGAAAAATGTAAGAATCAATCGGAGGAGGTTAGAAAGAATTGGGAAGCGAGATTAGATAAGCAGTTTGCAAAGAAATAATGGGAGGATATGTCTCCCAAATGTGCAACAAAATATAGAAGATTTAGGATTTTTGCTTGGAAGTGTTTGCATAGATATTTTTATACCCCAAGTAGACTCCAGAACATTTTTTCTCAGATAGACAGCAAATGTTGGAGGTGTGATGGGGAAGAAAGAGGCAGTTGGGAACATATTTTCTGGATGTGCAGTGAGTTGGTAGACTTTAAGGATTCCCTGCAGGATGTACTATCAGAGATGCTAGGTGGGCATACTGGTATGACGAGGGAGATGATTTTTCTGAATTATGATACAGAATCAGAATTGCCTAGACATGGTAAGGCCTTGCTGTGTCTAATTATGATGGCTGCCAAAAAAGCAATTACTAGAAAATGGAAAAGAAAATCTAAACCAACTCTTCTAGAAATAGTGAATGTAGTAGCAGAGCTAAAACAACTGGAATTGAGATCTTTAGAAAATGGTAAGAGGAAACTAACTGGGGAAAAACTGAGTTGTGGGAACAATACATACAAGGGAGGAATGTTGTGTAAAAGAAGGCAGGACTTAAATGAGCTATGTAATGTTTGAATGAAAATGATTGGGTAGATTATAACTGATGTGTAATGTTTGCAACTGGGAGTGTGTCATTAGGGTTTGTGATGTAAAATGCTTGCAACTAGGATTGTGTAGGTGTGGTTTGTTTTCGGTTATATAAATGTATGATTACCTGTGTCATAAGTGATTGTTTAATAAAGATATTTATTGTTTAAAAAAGGCAGAAATTGAACAATTTGTGTAATGTTGTTTAGGTTATATGATATGTAGTAATGCATGTGAAGTATAATGTTTGTAAACATGAACTTGTTAATACAGTTTGATTAGTTTCCTATGCCTCAAGTGATAATTCAATAAAGGTGTTAAAAAAATTCAGGCTGCAAAGTAATGACCTAACGAAGGGGATAGAATCTAATTCCAATGTAATGTGCAGGCCCAGCATCCACATTCTAGAATCACTTGATGTAGAAAAATCTAGCTAGTGAGTGTTACATGGTGGTTCATACAGCCTGCCTTGATCTGGCCAAGACTTTTGACACCATTTCCCACTCAGGAATCATAGAAAAACTCACAAAGCTTGGCATCAACCCCTATATCATTAGGTGGGTTGCAAACTGGCTCACAGATAGAACCCACAGTGTGAAAGTAGCTGACTCCAAGTTAGACTGCTGATTAGTCACGAGTGGAGACCCACAGGGTTCCGTAATAGGTCCTCTCCTGTTTGGTATCTACTTCTCTGAAGTCCAGGCCAACACAAAGGGACCCTGGCTGACAAAGTTCGCAGATGATTGCACGTTTGGAGCTATAACTCCCCAAGTGATGTTGACATCCTACACAATGGCCTCACTTGTGACCAATGACTGGTGTCAGAACCATGGCCTTAAGCTTAATGCCAAAAAATGTGTTGTCATCCCCTTTGGGAAAAACCCGGTTCCCATGAATTACCACATTGATGGTAGTCCACTGAACACAGAAGGCATTATAAGAGATCGGGAACACAGGTTGACAGCAGCCTATTGCCACTGTAGTCCGAAAGTCCTTCTATGTGACGCATCTCGTTACTAAGGTTTTTGCATCCAGGAAGAAAGAGGTCATTGTCTCCTCTACTCTTCTCTCATTAGGCCAGTCATAGATTATAATGCTCCATTTGGCATGTACCTCACTAGACACCTGCAACAACTGGAGAGGCTGCAAAAGTACCTCACAAAGAAGATCCTAGACATTAAACACTTGCCTTATATGGACAGACTCAAAAAACTCCCAACTATTCTCTGAATCATATTGCCTACTTAGAAGCGATTTCTGCTTGACTTACAAAGTCATGTCTGACCCATCTCTGTTAGAAATGCTACATCTAAAGAAATCTCAGTCCCTCCCCACCACACACTCCAGAGACCTCAACCTCATTACCACAATTAACAGAACATGCTGGAGGGATAGGTTCATAATCCAGAGACTGCCCATGCTATGGAACAGACTTCCCATACATGTCAAGCAGAGCATCTCGCTGGCGCTCTTCAAGAGAAATCTTGATGAGTGGATGGGAAACAGAAAATTCACCCTGGGGATAACACCAGTGGCTCTCCTCAACAGAGGCACTGGAAACTAAGGTCGGGTGGCACTATGCCACGGTAATCCTGTGGCTAGGCTTGTAAAGGCCCCAGGGCCATTAGCCTAGTACACACCTATGAACCTATATACGTCAAAGGGTTTGAGTGAATGGTGATCAGAACTCCAGAATTCCAGGCCTTATACTTTGGAATATTATGTGTAGATAAATTGCAAGACATACATACCTATCCATTCTGTCTGTTGCACAGTGCTCGATAATCCTTAAAAACTAACAAAAAGTATGGTACATGCAATGGCAGTGTGGAAAGTGGAGGCCCGTGGCAGTGTCAGAGCAACCAGATTATATTAGCTGATGGTGAAGAAGGTGTACATCTATCAGGAGATGTAGGGAAGCTTCTCATCTTATTCTTCAAAGTGATACCATCCCTGTTTTTAGGTCAGGGTAGCAGAATTTGCCTGTTGATTTTTTTTATTCTTTTCTTTTGTGCTTTCCGTATGAATAAATGCATGGGAGTATACAGTAAGGAGGGGGTAGGGTTTTTTCCCTCCTTTTTCTGTATTCTTAACATATCTGGTTTAGTACTCCAGTGATGTTATTCATATCTTAGTTTATGCTGAATAACAGGCTGTCAAATCAGCAGTACCTTTAGGGAGGTGTGGCGAAGGAATAGGATGTAATCATGTGTTGGAGATTTTATTTATTTATTTATTTATTTGAAATCTGTTCTGTCCTACAGGCTGTTGCTATTTGGAAACGCAGTTTGCATTTCTGTTTCTGATGCAGGCCACTTCCTACACAGTGTGTGTGCATGGGATAAGACACAGATCTTGTTGTGTATCAATTTATTTGTATTCCTGTTGATTGCAGGTGTTTTATTTCTCTTGGAGAACATTTTACTTGCATGTAGGGTGCTGTGTTTTTCTGTGCTTTATGACTATGTGCTTCACTTTGATTGTAGGAGCAGTATTATTATTGGCTGCTTAGCCTTTTTCTTTTTATATTTGAACTATTCATATTGGTTCTCTATGACCCTTAGTTTTTTTTACAGTAGCATTATTGTTAAACTTTTAGCTTTCAGTTTGTTTTTCATGTTCTTGTAAATTTGTCTTTATTTCTTCAAAAAAGTTTTAATGAAGCAGACAAAATAAACAAAAAGCTAGCAAAGTGTGCTTTCTTGATGCGCTTGATTAATGAATACCTACTCCTGTATTTTTTTTTTAATCTGGAACAGTAGTACAGATATGTTGCCTTATTTATTTATTGTTTTTTAATTTGGTCATTACATTTTTGACAGGTAGTGAAAACCTTGTTTTTGTTGTCTAGGTTACCAGTTCTCCAAATTGCACAGATCTTGACAGTGCCTCTGCACCAGTCGAGTTCATCTCACGACACAACCGTGATGGGCTTTTCACATTTGTGGATCACCGTTGTCTTGCTACCGTGGGGTATCAACCACAGGTAAGGAAGGTGACTTGCCAACAATTGTAACAAAATACTATGTTGCCTGTAATGGCAAATAGTTCACTCACAATAATGACATAACATGCTTTACTGGGCCACAATAGTTAGAAACTTTTTCAAGTGTTCTTACTGTAACAGCCCTTCTTTTAGTCGCAGCTTAGTTAAACTTCAGAGGAAAGGCTTCTGAAATATGAAAACTTTCCTAAACTCTCTCTCTGTGTGTGTGTGTGTGTGTGTGTGTGTGTGTGTGTGTGTGTGTGTGTGTGTGTGTGTATATATATATATGTGTGTGTGTATATATATATATATATATATATATATATATATATATATATATGTCTGCATTTTTTAAACGTACAGATTAAATACATTAAAAATAAATATTTTCTGTGTGGAAGGGTTCCTCTAAGGGACTTAGTTGCCAGAAAGGAGCTGAAAGACTGTCTGTTCCTCTTGTGAAGCCTCTTAGCTGCATCTTCATGAGGCAGCAAGAAATTTTACTAAATGTTTTCCACTCTGACTGATGATTTCGCTCCACAGGGCTGTCTAATTAGCAGTCAGAGTGGAAGTGTGAGAGGAAGCCAGAGGTTTGGGAAGCAGCCTGGTTGTGTCTTGGGCAAAACATAAAAACATAACCCATGTCACCTAAATGCTACTGCAGTAGCTGTGAGGAATTTGAACATTTACTATTGTGGTTCGATAAAACTAGCACAACTGTACTTTTCTCATCCTTGATGACAAGTGTCAAATCTTAATTGTCTTTGATGTAATAGCAAACATTTAGAAAGGAGATGCCAGCCCTGCAGCTTTTTATTTCAACTGCTTTCAAGTCTTTTTATTGTTCCCTTATCCATCTTCCTTGAAGGGGATCTATGTTAAGTATTAGTATTTGATTCATGTCTCAGTGTGGCTGCTAATGCCATTTGTTTTGTCTTGGAATAACACTAGACTATCATCACCTGTTCCAGTTGTCTGTAATTCAGTTCTACCACATATAGAAGAGGAAAAAATTTACAAGCTCTGTTTTCTAGCAAGACTAACGTCATTTGTGTTAAGGTTTGTACTGACCTCCTCATGATTGGAGATCAAATGCTGTAAACAGTCTTGGTCCTCCTTGATCTTGCTTTTGCTATTGTTACACTGGATCACATCATTTTGATTACAAGTTTGAAAGCATGCCATCATTTTACTGGCACAGTGCTCAATCTGTTCACTTTTTCTTCTTTTAGGTAGTTCACAGCCCGAGCTGTCTGGAATTAATTTTTCTTGGTAACATCTTCTGGTGTGTAAAGTGGCACATGTTTCAATCCTTGCACCAACATTGATCATAATATATGTGCCTGTGCTTAGGGAGATTTGAGGGAGAGGTATTTGTATCAGTCTAATGCTAATGATATTCAGCATCTTCTCCCTCCTTCATTTTGGAGTCTTTGCCAAACTTTGCCACTCTTGTAGAAGAACCTGTACTTCAGAGGGTAACTGATAGTGAGCTCAAGTCAGACCTGGCTGCTAATGAGGTGATACTGGTGAATGACTGTGCTTGTCCATGTCATTTTCTTCCTCTTTCCCCACATGTACGTGCACACACACATTTATATATATATATATATATATATATATATATATATATATATATATATATCTGGCAGGCAAATTGGAATTTACTTCCCAAGTTCATAATTTATCTCTAATTATTGATGAAGACTGACAGTGAAGAGGCAGGTTCACTATCACGTTTGTGAATGGCAGTCAGTCAACCATAGGATTGTCGAAGTGCAGTTTTTAAGTAGGCAGTTTTGCGAACCAAAATACATTGACTACACAACACTGACGAGTGGGTAGTGTAGTTCGAGTATTTGAGTTTGGTATTTTGAGTGGAGATCGCTGTTCAGTGAGCAACAGGGAATTAACCCATTTCCTCACTGTAGTGTGATCTTGGAGTTAGTTTATATAATTTGCAAGGGGGGGGGGGCACAGCCCACCTGCAAAATAGTGAAGTTAATGTACAGTTGACTCTAGAGTGTCACGATACATTAGGGTGCATAGCTTGGGTGACTGACATCACCTCCGGCTATGTTGAATACATCGAACTACGGGAGTTGATGTATTCATTTTCGAGTTTGCTACTTGTTCCCTGTTGCAGTTTTCCACATTTCGGTTTGACATCGAGTCCGGTCAATGTATGGAGTTTCAAGGTTTCAGTAGTAAATCAAAGAGGCATATGTCTTTTGTCAAGACAACATGTTATTTTCTAATGAATATTGCCCAAATTCAAAGCCTTACTTTATCATCAGTCCATGCAGCAGTGAAACACATGCTGGTATATTTTGATTGGACTGTTGCATCTCCCTGTACCTTAAGCTTTTGGATTGGGCATTGGTGGATGAAAAATTCCACATTAAGGCTGTTGACTGGGAGTTCTATGTCATATTGTATCACTCCTTTGCTGTGAAGCCTGCTTTGGTTACCATTTCTTTTGAAATTTCTATTTAAAACTTTTCTTTTTACCGTCTGGGCCATAAAAAGCCTAGGTCTTGCCTGTTGGAAAGGTTCTCTGGTCCCTATGATGTCCATCTGTTCTCATGTTGCAGTATTCCAAACCCTTGGGTTATCCTCTGCTTGCTACCCAAACGTCCGGCCAGTATGCAAAGCTTATAGTCACTACTAGATACATGGGATGTGTGACATTGGCTAAGGGAGCATGGGCCGTAAAAGTGACATCTGCACATACCATTGCTCAGAACGTCTCTGCCTCCAGTTGAACATCACCTGTTTCTGCCGGCTGTTGGATCTTCACATTTAAAGATAAGTTCCCTGTTGGGGCCATTTTTTGTTTCCTTTGGGTCACTGCATGTCTTTTTAGGTTCATGTTATCCCAGAAAGGAAAGTGCAGGTTCAGTCATCAAATCACCCATAAAGACAGCAATGAGCTCTGCCTTTTCTGTTTAGGGCCTACTCACAACCATAAATTCTGCACAATCTATCAGTCCTTCATCCCTAAGACACTCCACAGCAGTCTGCAAGCCCTCAACATTTATTTAGAAAACCAGCTTCTCAAGCATTTAGCGCTTGCTAAGGAGGGGGCATTTGGTCAGTCCCTTGAGCCACCTAGAAAGAAGGCCAAAGTTTCTAGGCCTGAATCCAGTGCTGCACCTCCTCCACCCAACTCCCCTTCTGTGGCCGTTAGCCTGGAGGGTTGTTTGGAATCCGCTGATATGGGTACAGCATGTACCGTTTGGGAGGCCAAAAAAGCTAGAGTGGAAGGCACGTCCGTGGGGGTCTCTCAGACATCGGCTGCCGACAACGAGGGGGAACCTCGGCTTGTACCAACTGTCCAGACAGGTCCTTTCACAGCTCCAGAGCTTACCGAACCTAGGCCTTCCTTAGACCCTACGCCCTCTAGGCCTTCCTGAAAAGGAAACAGAAGACGAAGTGCGTTTCACCCACTGCAGAAAGCCAACCAGACTGGCAAGCCTTTTCACAAAGTTTATTTAATGCATTCATGGCCCTAGGGCCTCATATGCCTGCTTCCCCACCAGTGGCTCCTCCACAAATTAGCCCTAGGCCTCAGGCTGAAGACATCTCTCAACCTGAAGCAGAGGATTCCTCTGACTCTTCTTCAGAGGACTCTCTTTCCTATGGTTCTCAGTTGCCATCCCCCCTTGATTATGCTTCCCCAGAAGAGAATTCTGCTGGGACAGATTCCCCCAGGTGAGGATCTCGCCTTTGGGGAGACCACTCTAAAATGAGAAAGTTCTTTAAGTGGGATTCCACAGAGATGTCAGAGGTCCAAAAAAAGATATTACGAACTCCTGCAAATGAACACCTCTGCTCCTTCAGCTATTCCACCAGTCTTGCCAACCTTTTTGGATGCTTTCAATGCGGCTGGTGTGAACCGTGATTCACAACCCCCTGCCCCCTCAAAGGTCAGATAGGTTCTATAAGGTCCCTGAGAAGGCCAAATTTCGTATCAAATGCCCTGTTGCAGTCTCTGCTGATAAACCTTCCAAACTGCTTCCTTCTGTGTCTGTCCTCCCTATAGACAAGACCAGTGAGGCCATGGAGCATATTGGCAAAAAAGTATATACGTCGGCTACCCTGGCCTTCAGAGCAGTTAATTACCAGACACATATGTCAAAGTGTGCCATAGCCCTGTTGACCCAGGTCACCAAGCTTTATCAGACCTCTCTGATTCCCCTTCTAAGGCACACATTTCTTGCCTCCTTTCCCTGTCTTCCCAACTCACAAGACAATTCAATCAGATGCAGTTATGATGCTGCTGAAACTTCTGCCAGATCTGCTGCATCCGCTTCAGTCCTGAGAAGATATTCTTCATTAAGATTACAGCTTTTGCCCCATGACATTAGGGCAAAATCTCTGGATGCACCTCTGGATAGCTCTGCCCTTTTTAGGACAAAAGTGGCTGAGTTATTCAAAACTCTCCAACAAAAGGGGAAGGAGCTACAGGACCTAAAGCACTTGTTTGTATCTCCTATCCCCAGTTTTACAGGAACTACCCCTCCAAAACCCAATCTGTCAGAAAACACCACCTCTTTGCAGGGGCAGAAAGAGCACCAGGAAGCAACAGGCATCTTCCAGACCTTCTCAGACCCCTGTCCAGAAACCTCAGTTTCAGGACATGGCAGGTAGTCTGTGACTACTTGCCTTTGCTGCCCAAACCTCTCAATGTCCTTTCCCTTTCCCTAAGGCTCTGTCACTGTCTGCCAGTTTGGAAAAGCATTATCTCAGACAAGTGGGCCTTATAAATTATAGAAAGGGGTTATTTCATGACCTGGATCACCCCACCTTCCTTGGGGGGCATTCCTTATCCATCCAAAGAACAACTCCCTCTTTTCCAGCCAGTCATAGACCGTCTGCTTGCTCAGGGTCAATGCAACCCATCCCCATGGCAGAAAAGGGAAGGGGTTTTTATTCAAGACTCTTCCTAGTCCCAGGAAAGGATGGACCATGGACACCGATCCTGGATCTCTCCCACCTCAGTCTTTTCCTACAAGTACCCACTTTTCGAATGCTTACCCTACAGACCGTCTACCCCTTGATAATGCCTCAGGGATTTCTAGACACTTTGGACATAAAGGATGCCTACCTGCACATCCCCGTAAGGACCAGCTACGTTTTTCTCTGTGGGTTCCTGACACTTTCAGTTCTCTGCCTTGCTTTTTGGACTCTCTACAGCACCAAAGGTATTCACCAAGTGCATGGATCCATTAATTGCTTACTGCAGGACCCAAGAATTCCTATACCTGGATGACCTCCTGATTCAGTTAGAATGTTCCAGGTCCCTACAATGCCAACTACAAACTGTCATTTCAGCCCTGCAAAGCACTAGGATTCAAAATCAATTACCCCAGGTCCAGTCTAAATCCCTCACAAGACCAAGTGTTCCTTGGGTGCAGAATAAGGACAGATGTCATGAGGGCATTCCTTCCACCTCAAGAGAAGGAAAACTTAAAGCAGTACCTGTTCTCTGTTCTCCAAGCCACTACCTTGACAGCCAGGCAATAACTCATACTTTTTGGTCATATGGCATCCACTGTTCCACTGTTGCCATTGGCAAGGCTCCACATGAGAAAATTGCAGTTGTACCTGAGGTCTTTCTGGACACAACACTCGTACCCCCTGGAGTACGACATCCCTTTCTGTCCTTGTCTCAGGAAAGAGATCCTCTGGTGGTTGAACCAAGTGACATTGAACCTAGGGCTCCCTTTACAAGTTCTACCCCCAATTCAGGAGATGTACACAGATGCATCAGATCTGGGTTGGGGAGCTGCCATGGGCACCCTGAGAGTACAGGGTGCTTAGTCATACTCCTTCAGATGGGAACATATCAGTATCAGGGAAATGAGAGGAATTTTTATTTGCTCTGAAGGCCTTCCAAAATACTCTAAAGCAGGGCCCCCTAAAATTGTTCAAAAACAACACTACAGTCCTATGGTATGTGAACAAGCAGGGGGGAACAAAATCTTACTTGTTGTGCAGACTTGCACTTCAAGTCTGGGAGCTGGTGACCCAGCAGGGAGTCACTCTCTAGGTAGTATGTATATCCCTTCAGCTCAAAACACTCAGGCAGACACCTTGAGCAGGTCTATGTCACAATCCTATGAATGGATGTTTCACAGGGATGTGTCCCTGGGGGTCTACTTCTAATCAATGAAAACTCATTTTTTCAAAGATTAAAAAGCAGACACCCACTTTCATGAAAGTGCACTTAACCGAAAGTGCACTTTCGCGAAATTCACTTAACTGAATCATGGTACAGCATGGATAAGGAAATGTATCCTTTTCCTACTGTAGTGTGATCTCAGTCAAAATATGTAATTACTGGAGGTAAGTCTGGCAGAGAACAATACATTTTTTTCAGGGGGGCAACCCCATCTGTGCCCCCCCCCACTGTGGGGGGCTGCACCCCTCACACCTGCGCTACGTATATATACTAACTCCAAGATCGCACTACAGTGGGGAAAGGGATATATTTCCTTAATCCCACTGTACCGTGATTTGGTTAAGTGACTTTTGCAAAAGTGGGTGTCTGCTTTCTAATCTTCGAAAAAATTAGTTTTTGTTGATTAGAAGTAGACCCATTATTGGACATAGTCCACAAGTGGGCTATACCGCATATAGATCTGTTTGCCTCCCCTCTGAACAGACAGCTACCATTATTTTGCACCAGGCTACTGTCCCCTGGCAAGGGCAACCGAAACCTTCTCAGTCTCATGGAAGGGGATGTTTCTCTGCGCATTCCCTCCCTTCCCGCTTCTTCAAATAGTCCTATTGAAAATCCAGCAGAACAAACCAAAAATCTTGTTGGTGACTCCCTTTTGGTCAAGAAAGCATTGGTTCTCCCTACTCCTGCATTTAACCAGGGGCAGTCATTATAAGTTACCTCACAGAGTGGACCTTCTCACACAGGACAAGGGATCCCTAATTCATCCCCATCTACAGTCTGTGAACCTCACCCTGTGGGTGATCGAATTCTGATCCCTTACAGACACCTTTACACAGAGGACGTGACTATACTACTGATGAAAGCCTTGCTGCTGAAACCGGTCTAGTTTCAGTTTTATTAAACTACTTTTGAACCTTCCTTGGTGCTGGCCTTTTTTCTAATTTTGAGTCCTGCAGAAGGCCAGGAAACCTAGTACCAGGAGATCTTATTTGTCTAAGTGGAAAAGAATCACCATGTGATGTCTACAAAAACAGTTGGACCCATTTCAAGGTGATGTTACCTTGGTTACTGTCATATCTGTGTGAACTGTCACAGACAGGGTTGGCATATTCCTCTGTTAAGGCCCACCTTGTTGCTAGTTGAGCTTATCTGCCTCTAGATCCCCTTTAGCTTCCCAGCTCCTTGCAAAGTTATTCCTAAAAGGAGTACTGCATCTCCGGCCCCCTAGGAAGCCAGTTCCACCACCATGGAACCTGAACTATGTTTTAGAGAAGCTCACCGTAGTCCCCTTTGAACCAACATCTAAGGCTTCTCGGAAACACTGTGCTTGGAAAACCGTACTCCTGGTAGCCGTGACATCAGCCACAAGATTGTTAGAGCTACAGGCCCTAATGGCTAGTTCTCCTTTTCTCACCTTCCACAAGTATAGAGTGACTCTTAGAGCCATTCCTTCCTTTATGCCCAAAATGGTCAACGAGTTATTTTTAAACCAAGCTGTTCATCCACCCACCTTCTTCCCACATTCGCAGAATGACAGTGAGAGAGTCTTACATTCCCTTGATGTTCACAGGCAGCTTAGATTTTACCTTGACAAGACCAAGTCAATTGGAAATCAGACCAATTGATTCTCCTTTCATCCCAGGACTCTGGGAAAAGCAGTGACAAAACAGACTATTTCTTCCTGGATTTCCAGGGCCATTACCTTCTGATACACTTACCGTGGAAAACATCTGAGATCCAAAATTAAGGCTCAGTCTACTAGAGCTATGGCTTCATCTGGAGCCTTCTTCAAGGGACTGGACACTGCCTCCATTTTAAAGGCCGCTACATGGACTTTTGTCCATACCTTTACCAAACATTATAGAGTGGACCACATTTCCATATCTAGAGTGGGATTTGTCAGGGCAATCCTTCATGGATTTCTAGAAAACAGTTCCAAGCCTCCTCCCTGTTTTTCTCTTTGAGCTTTGGCACTCACCTATGGGTTTGGAATACTGCAGCTTGAAATTAGAAGGACATAGAATAGTTGTGTAAAATCTAACCACAACCATAGACATCCTTCTCTTCCATGTTGCAGTATTCCTTTCCTCTCTCCTTCCCCTTTTTAGTAAATTGTCCCTTCTTGGATGACACTGTACTCATACAGCTATACTGGGACTGGGGTCCGACTGGGGCATTCAGTTCTGAGGAATGGTACATGCAGACGTCACTTTTATGGCCCATGCTTGCTTAGCCAACATCAGACATCACATGCAATGACTAGAAGCTTTTGTATTCGGGCCGGACATTCGGGTAGTAAGCAGTGGATAACCCAAGGGTTTGGAATACTGCAACATGGAAGAGAAGGACATCTATGGTTATGGTAAGATTTTACAGAAATATTCTTTCTGGTTGAGACAATCAAGTTATCAGGAGGGGGCTGCTGGCTATTTCAGGAAATAATTTGGAATTGTGTGTTAAGCTGCCTTTTCTTTCTTTGGCTCTGGTCCTTTAGAATCCATTACTTTCACTGATTTGGTCATATGAATTGGCGGCCTCCAAGAGAGCTGCAAAGTACTATCTTTTTAAAATTAGTCTTTTTATGTCCCCATATAGGGAGCTCTTGTAGTTTTAATACATTTTGGAAGCCTTAATTATGTGTCCTGATTATACTGTATTTATTTTGTTTTTAATAGTACCTGTACATGGTACTGTCATTTTTAATTGTGTATATATTTTATATATATATATATATATATATATATATATATATATATATATATATATATATATATATATATATATAAAATATATTACACTCACCTCTCCAAGTCCTACTAACACAACTTTGTTTTCTTTTGAGCCAATTCCCATTACTTACATCAAATCTCTACTACTCAAGCTAAAATCTTGCTCTCCTTCCACTGACAATCTATCTCCTACATTCCTCAAACTTGCTGCTGACTAAATTGCCTATCCTATAGTTGTACTAATTAATCGATCTATTCTGGAATCAACTGTCACCACCCTTTGGAAATCTTTCTTCACTATCCCTCTTCATAAAGGTGGAAACTCCACTGACCCCTCAAAATACTGACCCATTGCCATTCTGTCCCCCCTCTCCAAGATATTAGAAAAATGTATTCACTCTCAGCTTCTCAATCACCTCCTCACACACCACTTACTTACCCCTACCCAACATGGATTTCGTCCTCACCACAGCACCACCACTGCCCTCCTCTCCTTCACTCATATCATTGCAGAGACCCTAGACAACAATAAACTCATTTCCTATCTCTTCCTAGATCTCTCCAAAGCCTTCAATACTGTCTCTCATCCTCTACTACTATCCAAACTCGCAAATCTCCACCTATCCCCCTCCGCACTTGCCTGGTTTAATAGTTACCTATCTGGCAGGGAACAGTCTGTCAAATGGCTCTCATCCTCCTCACCTTTCCTTCCCATCTCCACTGGTGTTCCCCAAGGCTCCATCTTGGGACCCCTTTTGTTTAACATCTTCACCAATGATCTTTACACCTCATGCAAAGAATCCTCCCTTATTCAGTATGCCGACAACTCCACACTTATAGCCATCTCAAATAACATTCCTGAACTACACTCCCTGACCCAACAGGCCCCACTATCCACTGAACAGTGGCTCTCTCACAACCTATTGATCCTAAATCCCAAAAAGACCAAACTCCTACTTTTCCTTCCTCGTTCTCTTTCTCATCCCAAAACCTCCTTTTTTATTACATCTTCTAGCAATACAACTATCCAACCTGACACCCACACAAAACTCCTAGGGGTCATTATCGATGACAAACTCAAGTTCAACCTACACATACTCCAATGTATAAAAAAAAAAACAAACCCGAAACTAGGTCTGCTATATCGGAACAAAAAATTCCTAACCCCTGAATCTAGACTTACCCTGGGCCAGGCACTCCTCCTCCCCTCCCTCTTATATGCCGCCCCAGTTCTTACCAATATCCAGGCCTCCACTCTAAACAAACTCCAACAGACTTACCTTAAAATAGCCAGATTCATTACTAACTCCCCATACAACTCACACCACTGCATTTCTTTAAACTTCCCCAATTTCTGCTATCTTATCAATTTCATATGCTACACTCTCTTCTTTATAAACCCTCTCTATCCATCTCTATAATGTAAAATTGTCCATCTCTATCTTCCTTAGTCTCCATCTACATCCCATCCCAGACCCTCCGTACTTCTAACCAACAATTACTTGATATCTACCGCCCAAAAAGGTCAGTAGGCAAACTACTGTACAAACACTCCCTTGCCCATTCTTGGAACAAACTTCCCCTTGACTTACGTTCGGTCTCCCACACCTCACACTTTAAAAATGAACTAAAAGCTTATTTTCTCAATTCCAGAACCTGCCCTTGCCATGACTCTACCTAGTCTTCCTTCCCTTTATGTATCCTCAAAAGGACCATACTTAGTACCTCATTACACCTCTCTCTCCAATGTGTCTACTATGCAGTTGCATAATTTTATACAAACAAGAAATGTATATTGTTGACCTATTGAACTATATCAATGTAAAATTGTTACTTAGCTTCTTTTTAATGCAACTTTAACTTTATGCATGTAACCCAACATATGTGAATCATTTTGCTAGAACTGCTATTATATCAATATTGTTTAAAATTGTACTTGTTTTAAAATGTACTACTGGAGCTTTTCTCCTCTGGTCTTCACTGAAAATGGGCCACAAGCCCAGTTGGACAAACCTGGTTAACAAATGTCAATAAATAAATAAATAAATAAATATTATGTAGACTTTTTAAGCATTGTAATTCAAGTAACAAATAAATTCACAGGCATTTCTCCTTTGTCATCTCCTGTAGGATGCTTGTTAGTTTCTGCCTTTGGAATCAGTACCACTAAGAAAACAGCTGGTTTTATAAAATCACAAGGATCACTGCTATAGGAATTCAGTTACTCTTAATACTCCTCAAGCCTGATCTTTTTTAGCATTCATACATAGTAAGAGCTGTATGGTTTCAGGCTTGAACAGCAGTTGTTAGAAGGAACTGGTTTAAAGACTATGTAGCACATGCCTTACTCTCATTTTTTGCTACCTGAAGTTAACAGAAAGTCTTCTGTGCTTAAGTAATTTGTAGACCTTCCCAGCGTTTGGTCTTAGTAGTAATAAATGCACATTTTTTTATCTCTTCTAATTAGAAGGTAATATTTTTTTCTTATCAATGTGTTAAAATTTCAAAGTAGTAAAATATAGCTTCATACAAATGTTTGTATTGTAGACCTTCCAGATTAAAGCAGATGTAATTTCCAAGGAAGTTATTTGTTTTAAGTTTGCAAACAGAATGATATGTGACATTTCATTCATTTGTTTATATATTCATAGATTGTTACTAGGCTGATGACCCGGGGGTAGGGGTCGGGCTTTCTAAGCATAGTCAGGTTTACGTAAATAATAATGATGCCCTGTATCTGAATAGGACAACAAGAGCCATGGATTTATAAGCTACCTCTGTCCATAAGGGACATGGGTGCCAGGCCCTATTCCCCATCTACTGGTCAAGGTTGCGCTTAAATGGGGTAATAGATGAACTCTGCTTCACATGGATGGGAAGCATGCTCCATAGGAGAGGCAGTCTCTGGGGCACACATCTGTCTCTCCAGCATGTTCTGTATAACTCACAGACAAAATTCACACCCCTAGACCTTGTATTTCTGGTACACTTTGACTTACGAATATGAAGATTCAGTAGTGTGGGGTTTGTGGATGCCTTGTAAATCAGGCATAAATCACCCCTCAGTAGTCTATAGGAGACTGAGTAGAAGGAAAGAGCTTTAAGGCACTCTGTGTAAGTCAGGTTTGTTACACCTTGTATTCTTTCTGTAAGGAACCTCTGAGGTCACTGTAGTTGCTGCTTATGTCTAGTCAGGTACATACCAAAGGGAACATTGTACTCTGATTAGTGTGTTAATGGCGGAGTAAAGTGGGATAATGACCTCTCTGGATCTAGATGCCATGCCCTTACTTATAAATTGTGCAACATAAAACAATTTCCTCACCACTGTGGCTCATGGTGATCGAAGGTAAGGCTACTATCTACCTGTATATCCAGATCCCTGATCACTGGGTCAGCTCTTAGGGGCATATCATCAACATGGTAATTAGCTGCGATGGATGACTTCCCAAATGGTGCAGTTATGCATTTTTTAACACTGACTTTAAGAGCATGGCTTTGGCACCATTTATTAGTCTGAGTTAGACCTTCTTGAAGAATGCTAGTGTCTGCACAGGAGTTGATGATGACCCCTCCAGCTTGCATTCATCTACAAACTTAGTCAGTCATAAACCTTCAGCATTTACTTCCATTTCAGAGAAATATATGTCAAAAAGGAGTGGGCCCAGTACGGAACCCTTGAGTACTTCACTAGTGACTGGCCTCTTGGTGGAGGTGGCCTCACCTATTTTGACCTCTTAGGTCCTCATTGAGACAGTTGGCTATCCAGTGAGTAATAAAAGGGTTTAAACCTAAATTGGTAAGCTTATCTATAACACCTGATTGGGGTATTGTATCAAAAGCCTTGGCCAGGTTGAGGTAAACTGCTCGCACAGCTTTACCTTCATCCAGTGCTTTGGTGACCCTCTCAAAAAAGTCCACCAGCTTTAATAGGTATGACCTTCCTTCAACAAAGCCAAACTGTGATGTGTCCAGAGTTTGCAGGCTACCTATGTCATAATTTATCATGTCCATGATGATTTTTTCCATGGCCTTACATATGAGGCTGGTAAGACTTATAGGCCTGTAGTTACCCGGATCAGTGGTTGGACCTCCTTTGTTCAGGAGAATAACTGTAGCAATCTTCCATTCCTTGGGCACAAAACCTGACAGAAGGCTCCATTTGAAAAATGATTCAAGTGCAGTAGAGAGAGAGTGTTTCATGCTATTTATTAAACATCCCAGAATGTTATTGGGACCCATCGATGCAGTGTTTTTAGCTTTGGAAAGTGCATTGATGACTGCGCTGTAGTAGTTGTGGGGATTGTGGTACTCGTTATTTCCTCTGGACTACCAGGAGGGAGTGGGGGGGGGTTGAGCTGAACCTGTTAGCTAAAAGGTTGGCAGTGACCTCCAGTTCATTGTGGATTATGCTGTTTTCAGTAAGTTCTGCTCATTGTTGTTGATTTCCCCTGATGTTACGGACATAGCTGTAGAAACCTTTGTGCTTGTCCTTTGCCTGAGAAGCTATTTTTTTCTTGAAATTTAGCCATTGAAGTACTAATTAACCCTCCTATCTGCTTGTTTAGATTGGTCAGGAATTTTTAGTATGTATGATTTTGCTCGTCTACTCTTGCCCAAGATTTTGTTTTCTTTTGTTGTATAACTGATTGATATTATGACTCTTCCACCTTTAGTTCCCTCCTGTGCACTAGCTGGTCTAAAGGTATGAAAGGCATTATAATCTTGCATTGCTGGGGTACTCTCTGCAATATTAAACCATTTCTCCATTACTACACAGATGACTGCACTCTGCAGGGAGAGGAAGGCTTGCAGGGAGTGGAGTTTCTTGTTAAGACTTCTAGCATTGAGCAGTACCACCTTCAAATCTTCCTTCATAAGTGCAGTTAAGTCAGTAGGTTTATCAGTTTGCCATCATGTAAAAAAGGCACTGTGAGGGTAGGAAAGGTCTTTGCCAATATCTGAAAGCCTAGAGGGGGGTAAGTGCAGACCAACCCTGGCAAAGTACCAGAAGCTAAACCAATTGTTAAAATCAATCATTTACTTTTAGTAACATGGCATCATCTGAAGAGAATGTAGTGTGCTGCTAGGCTTTTACCTGCCTGACACATATAATCAGTGAGCTTGATCATATCTCATTTCATGTAGTCAAGGTGGAGGTACTTCTCAAGTTATTAACACCCACATGGACTGTGACAAAGTCATACTGGTACCTGTGTTTCAGTGACCTGTGTGCCTTTGTGACTTGACAGATTCCAGCCCAGGAAAGGCAGTGACTCTCTCCTTACTCATTCTGGTGAGGACATATGTGTGCCTCACTGTAGAATCACCAATGACCAATAAATTTGGCTGTGTGCTGGTTTGCCTTAAAGGCTTAGCAGCAGAGGTATTGGATACAGTGTTACTATATGTAGCTGTGGCTGGTGGTTTTTAACTCATCCCCTCCAGTACAGCTCTTTTGATTGTGTACTTTTAACTCCCAGTGAGCGTGGCTTGAGCTTTTAAACAAAATGAAGCTATTACCTTATAGTTCATACAAATATTCATACCTCTGGACCCATAAGTGCTACTAGAAAACTAAAAAAGGCAAACTATTCAGAATAAATCTTTACATTAGTGGCATTAATTCAGTTTGATGCCTTAAACTGGATTTTAAAAGTAAAATAAAGACAGTGAATATTACATGTTATGTTGTCCCTATCTTGCCTTCCTTCTTGCTGGTTGGGTTTGGAGCCAATCTTTGGCTTTGACTCGGTGCATTCTAAAGCTTGGAAGGCTTCCACTAGCTTGAGGTTAGACCCTATCCCAACATGCCTAGCGAGAGTTACCCAGGTCTTGTTTGCCACTTAGAAGCTTTGGGATTTCTGACGACTGGCTCAGGCTAAATTAGATTGTTTTTTTTTTAATTATTTCTTGTAAAATATTATTTGGTATCATAGCTTTTTCTGTAGGTCAGTAGAATCTGCTGCTTGTCTATCCCTCTGTCTACCACCTGATTAGTTGTTGTTTATTGTTGAGGCTGTCGTTTCCTTATCTCTCAGGCCTACCCTTTCTCTTCTTTCTAACTTGTGAATATTTCAGCCCATTTTAGTTAGAGGGCTTTACCATATTTCCCTTCTCTAACTAAGGAGCTAGCCGTTTAAGTTTAGTGGCATCTCCTCGGTTGGAGGAGTTGTCATTTGACTTAGAGACCCTCCTCCTTTCGCTTCTTTCCCTTAAAAAACAAAAAAAAAAAACTTTTTGCTGTCTGTTTTTTGGCTGAGTGTTTCCTTCCAGTCTGTTATCTCCGTTTTAGTATCTTGTTGTTGTATTTTGTGGTAAATATGTCTAAAGAAGCTTCAAAAGAATCCAAGCCTTCTGGATTCGAGAAGTGTGATTCCTGCACCCAAAAGATGTCGCTAACCGATGGTCATACTTGATGCGTATACTGTTTGGGAGCTGTTCACCTGCAGGGCTCTTGTTCCATTTGTAATGGTTTTAGCTTTATAGTCCTGCAGGAGCCCAAGAACAAGCTAATCTTGAGATGGTTATCGAAAGGGCCTTTTGAGGCATTGAAGGAAGGGAATCAGGCAAGAAAATCTGACAAACCTTCCAAATTGGATCTTCGCCAGCCCCGGCCTTGGAACTGTCGAAGGGCAAAGACAAACCGTCAAGTTCATCAGATCCAATAGCTATCGGGTCCGACAAAGTTTTATCTCCTTTGGTTCCATCAGTGTCTTCGGAACCGTTTAGGAACCATAAAAGATCCAGGTCCCCCTGCTTTGAACTGGTGCAGTCCCTACTTCTCCAGTCTGTGGCGGGCAGTCACCGATCATCCATTCATTCGTCTCCATCATCCAGGAGCCTTTTGGATGACGATGTGGAGAGGGTGGGGAAAAGGCTACTCAAGACACCGGCATTGGCTAAAATTTTATTGAGCCCAGCCCATGTGGAACTGGAGCCGACTGTCCAACCTACTTTGTCGTCGATTCCTCCTTCGACTCACCTGAGTTCGGAGCCAGAGTGCATGGAGGTCATTGTGGTGGAACCGTTGAATCCGAAAACCCAGAGTCTATTGGGTCCAACATCTGTTCCGATCCCGTCAATACCACCTTCTCTCGAGGGATCTGAGGGCCAACACTCCCTCGTCAGCTCCGGGGGGGGAGCGAGATTGGACCCTTGTTGGATCCTACTCTCCCACTCGGAGCTTCAGTGCAGGTGAGTTAGGCACCTACATCGGCCTCGGAGCCATCACCCTCGGTTCAGAGGAAATCTCTGGGCTCTTCGGAGCCGGAGACTGTGTTGGGCCGGAATCCTGGTGCCTTTGAGGTGATGTCCTCTCAGACCACTCCACCCTTGGCTCCAGTTGCTCCTTCCCCTTCCGGGCCAGTGTCCACCTCCGAACCGTCCCTCCTCCCCAGGTGTAGGGAACCAATGCCCCAAGACGCCCCTTCGGGCATCCCCCCCCTTCCAAAACCTCTCCAGAGCACCTCTCAGAGGAGGTCCCTCAGAAGAGGACTTGAAAGAGGAAGCATTTGGACTCCCCTGAGTCCTTGACATTGGACATGGACTTGGAGGACTCAGAAGGGTCCCCACGGTCCCCCTCTGAGGATGTCTCATTTTCAGAAATCCTGGAAATCCTCAAGCAGAGGGGTGGCTGGAAATCCCTTTCCCCTTCTAAAGATGAGTCTGTGTACCTGGACGCATTCAGTTCCCGACCCACCACCTCTTGGGTGTCTCCACCCTTCGACCCGCTGCTAGGTTTAGTAAGTCGAAAGGTGTGGACCTCCCCAAAATCGATGGAACCAGTTCCGTGGAGGCCCAATAAGTTTATCACTGCACCTGACGACAAACCTTTCCTGACTAAGGGCGTGCCAATTGATGGTATGGTGGTTGCGGCAGCCACAAAGAAGGAACTTCTTTTTCTGTCCATCCACCGAACAAGGAGTCCCATACAATGGGAAGCATGTCTTTTCTTCAGCGGCCTTTACCTTTAGGTCATTGAATTATTTATTTGTCCCATTTTACCCATCTCCAGAAGGATCTCCTGAAAGAGCTAGGAGATACTGTACAGGATCGTACAGCTGTGGGACCTGCAGACAGAGCTGCTTCTCAGCTTGCGACCTTATCTTCTGAAGTTAATTCCTCCAAGCGGCTTATCTCCTATGCAGCCGATGGAGTGAGCAGGGCAGCAGGCACAGGAGTCGCCTTACGGAGACATTCCTGGATGCACCTTTGTCAGTTTGTGGAGCCCTTCAAGTCCTCCTTTTCCAATGCCCCATTTGATGCCTCGTCATTGTTCGGGCCAAGGTAAAAGAGACTCTCACCAGGTGCGAGCAAAATGGCAAAACTCTCTCTGCCGTGGGAAAACGTTTCTCCCCGCTTACTAGACCTTATCCCAAAGGTCAGAAAGGCGGAAAAATGTGGTTCCAGAAATACCAGGGAGCTTTACCTGATGCATGTGGTGACTTTCCCCCCAATGGTGGGGGGGGGGGAGAAAATAATGGGAAATGCCGCCCTCGTGGCAGAGTAGGTCTGAAGAGTCAGGGCGCCAGAGATACTTTCTCTGGTAGGTCCTTCCAGTGCTCCTGAAAGGAGGACTGCCTGCCCACCTCTGGAGGGAGTTGAGGGCAGATTGTTACTGTACCCAGAAGCCTGGCAAAGTATCACAAAAGACACATGGGTACAGTCAGTAATATCCAGGAGATGCAGTATTCCTTTCTCCATGCCACCTCTTCCCAGAAAACAAAAATCCATCCCAGATGTGCCACCCAATCTAATGAAACAAGCAACCCTAGAAGTTCAAAGGTTGCTAGAAAAACGAGTCATACAAAAAGTCCCCGTAGACCAAATCGGACCTGGAACTTACTCAAGGCTCTTTTTAGTTCCAAAGAAAACAGGGGACTGGAGGCCCATTTTGGGTCTCAGCAGACTCAAAACAAGTCTGTCAAGAAGACAAAGTTTTGGATGGTAACACTACAGTCCTTACTCCCCTTTTTGCGAAAGTACAATTGGATGTGCTCCATCGATCTCCAGGATGCATGCTAAATTATCAAGATGGACAGGCAATCCAGGAGATATCTACACTTCCGTCTGGGAGCCAGTCACTACCAGTTCAGAGCTGTGCCCTTTCTTCTCACCACAGTCCCCAGGGTGTTCACCAAATGCATGGCAGTAGTCACGGCTCATCTGAGGTATCTAGGAATCTGGGTGTTTCCATGTTTAGACGACTGGCTCCTTACCGCCACCACCGAGCATCGACTAACCGAGGCAAGGGACACCACAATTCGCTTCTGCTCACAGCTAGGCATCGCTATAAACTACGAAAAGTCTGTCTTGTTGCCCTGTCAGTATATTACATTTATAGGGGCAGATTTAGATACAAAAGACATGATAACAAAATTGCCTCAGGAGAGGGCATCAACCATTCAACATCAGGTTTCAATCCTAATCGAGAGAAAAAAAATTCAGGCAAGATTTGTTCTCAAAGTCCTGGCTTCAGTGGCAGCAGCAATAACACTAATTCCATTGGTGCGCTTCCACATGAGGATATTACAGTGGGTCCTATTTGCTCAATGGTCCATGCAAGATCTACCCATGTCACACAAAATTCTCATCATGGAGACCTGCACGAAGGACCTAAAATGGTGGCTTCAGTCTACGTAGGTGACGATAGACAGACCGTTCATCCTCCCCCAGCCAGTAGCCACAGTGACCATGGACGCTTCCCAGATAATAGGGTAAGGGGGCATTATCTGGGACAGACTGTTCAAGGAACTTGGCAACAATATGAGCGCTACTTGCACATCAACATCCTAGAGATGAGAGTTGTGCTCCTGGCTTTGAAAGCACTACGGGGCTCTCTACCTATGGAGAGGATCGCAATTCAAACGGACAACATATCAGTAGTGTGGTATATCAACAAGCAAGGAGGAACCAGATCCTACACCTTGTGTCGGGAGGCTGTAAGAGTATGGCGGTAGGCAGTATCTTCTGATTGCAATGCACATTCTGGGGAAATCCAGTGTGACAGTAGACAAGCTAAGCAGGGCTATCCTTATGCCTCATGAGTGGTCCCTGAAGCAAGATATTGCGAACCAAATTTTTTGCAAGTGGGGCCAGCCTTGCTGCGAACTTTTTTGCAACATCTATCAATTCAAAATACAGCAGCTATTTTGCCTTAGTCCCCCCACTGGGACAGTCACCCAGGGATGCAGTTGTTCACAGTTGGCCCCTGGGACTTTTTTTATGCCATTCCCCCGTTCCCTGTAATATCCAAGGTTCTTCAGAAAGCAAAACCGTTGGGTTGCAAACTAATACTCATTGTCCCTTACTTGCCTCGTCATATATGGTTCCCCTTTCTATGGCCCCATCTCCAGGAGGAGACATGGATCCTGGATCCAATTCCAGATCTTCTAGTGCATCAGTCGGGTATGCTCCATCCTTCCATACAGACCCTCATGCTGACAGCTTCGTTCCTGCACTTCCCATCTTAGCCAGGCTGCCTGACATTTCCCTAGCAGTACAACATATTTTAATTTCCTCTCACAAATCCTCAACGAGAAAACTTTATACTAGCAGATGGAAGCGTTCTGTTGTTGGGCAGCCAAAAATAGTACTGACCCTTTTACTGTACCTATTTCAAAGATCCTCAAATTACTCGCTGTATCCTTTAACCAAGGAGCGGCAGCAGCAACTGTCCGAGTTCAGCTGGCTGCTATTTCCAACTTTCTTGTGGGAGAAGTGGGTTCCAACATTATGTCCTACAGGTTATGCAAAACTTTCCTAGAAGGTACTGTCCTCTTCAGACCCCCAATAAGAGAACCACCTCCTCCTTAGGGTCTAAATTTAGTCCTAGCTGCCTTGATTTTTCCTCCTTTCGAACCGGCTAATACTTGTTTTCTGACATTCTTGACGTGGAAAACTATTTTCTTGACTGCCAATACCTCAGCTAAGAGGTTATCAGAATTACAAGCTCTAGCCATTTGTCCCCCTTACCTATTTTTTTCACTAAGATAAGTGTTTCTCTCAGAACCAACCCTTCCTTCCTACCAAAAGTTTGCTCAGAGTTCAATCTGAATCAATTGGTAGAACTACCTGTTTTCTTCCCTAATCATGGAAACAAGGCAGAATATAAACTCCAGCAACTGGATGTTCATAGACAGTTACGTTTTTACTTGCACAGGACACAAGAATTCAGAAAATCTGACCAATTGTTTGTATCCTTTGCAGAAAACAGAAAGGCAACTTCAGTCTTAAAAGTAACTTTACCAAAATGGCTTTCAGACACCATCACTTATGTCTATAATTCACAGAACAAGCAAGCTGCCAGGAAAAATTCGAGGACACTCAACTAGGGCCTTGTCTACCTCTACTGCCTTTAAGGCCAGAGTGCCTTTAGACTCAATTTGTGTGGCAGCTACTTGGGTTAATCCCCATGCCTTCTTAACTCATTGCAAAGTAGATGTGGCCTCCCAGAACAGGTCATCCTTTGGTTCCACGGTCCTGAAGAGTCTATTCCATTGAGCCACCCAAGAAGAAGGTGCTGGGGATGTGGTCCCAACCAGCAAGAAGGAAGGCGAGATAAGGACAACATAACATAAAGAAGTTATGTACTCACTATAACGTTCCATGTTTGTTGTCCTTGATCTCACCTTCCTTCTTGCATCCTACCCCCTTTCCCCCTCCTGAAAGATCGAGAGGAATTATCCATCATTTGGCTACATAGGCTGTGATTCCCTTTCTGCCTTATGAGTTGAATAGACTTAGAGTCCTTCTACTACTATCATGGTGGGATACACACACACACATATATATATGTGTATATATATATATATATATATATATGTATATATATATGTATATATATATTCACACTACTCAAGACTGGTGTGGTATCCTTCAAGGCCCCCGAGCCAGTGGAAACCACAACCCAAGCTGCGGAAGCCCTTACAAATGCCTTCTACGAACACCTCCAGGACTGCATGGATCAGGCAATCTGTAATAAAACCAAGACTCTTTCCACCAAGGGCAAACGTCCAGTCTGGTGGACCCCAGCCATAAACAAACTTTACAATAAGAGGAGAAAGCTGTTACATGATAGAGCAAAATCCATAAAAGAGAAGACACCTTTGATCATTATTAGTAAAAAAATACGAGCACTCATAAAATCATCCAAGGCCAACTTTGAGAGAAAAATTGCCATAGATTCAAAAGACAATCATAAGGCCTTCTTCAGCTATGTTAGAAACCTGGGTGGAAACTCCCAGATATGCTCAGAATTAGTCCAAAATTATACAAAAATCACTGAACCCACAGACATTGCCAACATACTGGCAGACAGGTTCAGTGCAAACTTCACCCCCTCTCCCCCTAAAGGAGAGATAACTATCCCAGCGGAGTGCAGCCTCCCAGACATCTCCAATGCGCAGGTGAAAGCTGCTCTCTCTAAAGCTAAAACACAGCATCAATGGGACGGATGGTGTCCCCGGCTGTGTGCTACACTAACTCAATGAGGAACTAAACCCGCACATAAGGCAGCTGTTTAATCTTAGCCTTACCACAGGATACGTGCCCAAGGAGTGGCGTACGGCAACTGTGGTCCCACTCCACAAAGGCGGTGCCTCTACGGACCCTGGTAATTACCGCCCCATAAGCTTAACAAGCTTGGTCTGCAAAGCTATGGAGAGGATCATAATGGAACTCATAAACAAAGACATAGGGGACTTGCAGACATTGGACCCGACCCAGTTTGGCTTTATCAAGGGCAGATCATGCCTTTTGAACTTGGTCGACTTCTTCGAAACAGTCACCAAGGCCATTGATGAGGGAAAGGCAGTCCATACAGCCTACCTTGACCTTGCAAAAGCTTTCGACACAATACCCCACTCGGGTATTATAGAGAAACTTACCAGCTTAAATGTAAATCCATATGTCACAAGATGGGTTGCAAACTGGCTAAAGGACAGAACCCACAGGGTTAGAGTAGCTGGCGCCATGTCAGACTCCAAGCCGGCATCTACTTCTCAGAAGTACAGGCTAACGTAGGAGGACTATGGCTGACAAAGTTTGCAGATGACTGCAAACTGGGAGCCATAGTGGAAAGTACATCGGACACAGATATCCTTCAGAGGGGTCTCACGGAAACTGATAGCTGGTGCCAGAGCCATGACCTGAAGTTAAATGCCAAAAAATGTATAGTCATACCCTTCGGGAAAAACAAGGTAACCCCAAGCTACCATATAGGTGGCAATCCACTAAGCACAGAAGAGGTTATCAGGGACCTGGGGACCCAGGTTGACAGTGGCCTTTCTTTTGACACTCACATTGCTAAAGTGGTTAGAAAAACCTTCTACATTGCCCACCTGATCATGAAGGGATTCACATCCAGATCAAGTGAGGTCATTGTTCCCTGTACTCTTCACTTATCAGACCAATGATCGAGTACAGTGCCCCATTCGGGATGTATCTCACCCGACACCT